>NW_025934420.1:0-22112 GCF_000764305.2 Hyalella azteca | reverse complement strand
ATAGATGATTAAGTTGAGATGTTGGATTTAGACACATGAAAACTAATTCCGACACAACTTGAATTGGACACACACAGATCGTTCAAAGCTTTGTACAAAAATTGAAATTTGCTTAATTAAAAGCCTAATAGCTGTTAATTAAAACGTAATTAAGTAGTGTTCAATATTCGTTAGTGTTCTAATTCAAAGCCGTGTTGTATCCCAATACAGCTCACACAGCAAACGGAATTCGAACACGTGGATGTCGGCAATACGTATCAGTTAAATTTGAAGCGCTGACGCAATACGACTCACCACGTGTCGGATGTTGTCACACAAAGTGACGGAATATAGGGATTTGGTAGGTTTCCATTCTAAAGGCTTTTTAATAAATATGGCAACATTTTGTGACGTTTCATCGTTGCTGACGCGTAGTGAAGTGTTTTGAGAGTCTTGTGAAGGCAACAGAACTTACGTAACGCATACGTTTTTTTATAGTTTTTCATTTCTCGATGCGTCCTTAATGTGTCGGAATATACCGCGTTTACCCTAGGCCATTTTTCTTATATTTCACTATAGAATTCAGGAAACTACTATGGCTGGGAAATCAGGAATAGAGGACATTGGCCAGATTCACAGGCATTCTATTCTAATTTATGAGTCACAATAGATGGTTTCTTCCCAATTTTCTAGGTACTTTGTCTTACTGTCTTAGACTTTGACTGAGATAAAAAATTTCTAGTGACCTTTTTGGTACGATTGTTGATCAGTTGATGTACCTTATGATGTTTTACAATAAAATGTTATAGGTAGCAGCTATTCAATGCTATATTCAATGAAAATAATTTAAAATAAATACTTTTTTACAAGCTGAATTGCCAATTTGCCATTATACATTCTTTGACATTACTTGGAAGTTGCAAAAGGTATTTTTACAATTTTAAAATAAAATTAGAGATCTAATCAAATGTGGCAAAATCACAGCCTCACAAGGCACAACTTCACAACTCACAAGCAATATAAAAAGCCTCACAAGTCACAACTTCACAACTCACATCAATATAAAATGGCTTGACAAATGAGTTTGTGGCTCTAATTTGGGAAACAGATTTACATTTCAAGTCCAGCACCTGAGCACTTGAAAATTTGAAATGTAAATCCAGTCTTAATACTTGTAGTTTTAATGACTTGAAGTAACAGTAACTAAAACTGGATTTAACTAAAAATATAACTTAGACTGCTGCAGGCTGCCTGCTTAGGAGTTAGGAGCATTAATAGCTATTGCCTATTAGAAGCAACAATTTTTCAATTTTGAGCTAAACTTCTAAGTTCTAGTCTTCTTGTTTCTAAGATACCATTATACCACGAACACGTCTCAACCACGACGGAACTGTCAGGTGTCAGCATGACCAGCCTACCAGAGCGGTCAGTGTAAACATTTTGCTTTATAGCTACTTCTACTAGGCTACCGTAGCTAGCCTATTCTTCTTTCTTTCTTTCTAATTTATTCTTATAGGAGCACTGGAAGCTAGTCCATAAAGCCCCTTGCCTAAACTGGGTTTAATTGGTACCTAACAGTCTAACAGCTCTGAAAGTTAAAATCTGAAACAAAGAGAGAACACACACACACGGAAAAAGAAAAAACAAGAAAAAAATTTATTTGTCATTTGCATATGTAACTAGAAGAGTTCTACTACAATGCATCAAAACCTGGAGTTATTTAACCAAAAAATAAAAAAATTGGAGGGGGTTCCACTTCCAAAAACTAAAGTTCTGTAATCAATGGAGTCTTTGAAATGACAAAATAATTCAATTTAAAATTTTTAGCTATAAGAGTAAGATTGTCATTTGTCAATATGTCAATATTAACGATCCGTATTAGAATTCAATAGACGTTACGACTTACGATTTCAGAATTATCTTCAAAAAGTTTGTTGTCGTTCGTTTGATCAGAAGTTTTCGTTCATTTCATCAGAAGTTTTCATTCGTTTGATCAGAAGTTTTCGTTCATTTGATCAGAAACAACATAATTATTCATTCTCTTGCATTAAGTATACGAACGATTAGTTAATTCGTAATTCGTATACAACCGTATACGAATTAAGTATACAATTGATCATCCCGCTAGATCACCGGTAGCGGGAAAGAAGCTAGGTACCTATTCAATTCAGTAGCACGTTAGCTCATGCCATCAGCCACGCATCACATTTTCATTTGTTAGTAAGAAGAAGAAAAGGGAGACCAAGCCAGGTGGAAGCAACATTAAAGAGAAGAGGCTTAGAAGAGTTCAGAGGATCTGAACTGAGAGACGGAAATCATCGTGGGTCAACCCATGGTTGAACTAGTACAAGTATGACGGGATGCTTATTTCGTGGTAGATTTTTTTAAGTATCGGTTCAAATGTATGTTCTATTATTCTTGTGCTTAGATTAGTGACTAGTCAATTATTAGTAACATTTATTTTATGACTGTAATATGGAATCTCATTTAACTGTGATATTATTTTGTTAACTCAAGGTTTTAATTTATGTATGACTAAGCAATGCGGAAACAAATATCTATTTCATGACTGTAATATGGAATCTCGTCTAGCTGTGATATTTTTAGGATTTAGTTGTTAGCGTCTTGGGACGAGACTGAATGTGTAGCTCCAACGTGATTGGTTGAGCTGCTCCTGGTCTCGCGACGGTACGCGCTAGATAGTAATGAACGATGGAGAGTTCGGTCACTTTGGAATAAGATTAGGATTATTCTACTTTTAACTGTGATTAGTTTGCCAAATTATTAAAAATATGATGACTTTATTGTATTGAACTATGTTATCAATTTTTTTTCACTTAGAAAGTGTTTACGGGTCTGTTTTGTACATTGTAAACGGGATGCTGAGGTAAGGGATACATTGTAAACGGGATGCAGCTCATTTTGGCTGAGTTACCCCTCGCGGAGAAGTTGTGTGTGCTCAGTGTTACTGGGCTGGGGTGAAACGGTTTCGACTCTAAATAGGCAGAGCAAAATTTGGGCTTGCAAAAATAAACTGCACCGTAGATCTGGGGATAATTCTTAATGAGTTCAGCTAACGGACTAATAACGGCACTGGTGGAGTTCATGGATAGTTCCAAATTTTGGCTGCGTTGGGCGGCCAAAAGCCATTCCAGTCGCACCCTCGTGCTGTAGAGGCAAATAACCGCTGCGCTCGAGTAAATTGTCAGGGGCTTATTGGAGGCTCGTACCCTTCAATAGTCGTGCTTTTGAGGCATAATTGCCACCCCGGTTCTGTGTCCCTGGCAGTACATTAGGGCTCAAACTCCTGATCATTTCGTTGGTTGTCGGCACTGTGGTGCGGATCGTACCCGTATCCTTGCTGTCCGTTCTTGTGAGGTCGTCAGTTTTGTGGTGCGGCTCGTACCCGTATCCTTGCTGTTCGTTCCTGTGAGGTCGTCAGTTTTGTGGTGCGGCTCGTACCCGTATCCTTGCTGTCCGCTTTTGTGGTCCTCGAGTGTTTATTAGGATTCCTCGACGTTGTATCCCTGAAGCTGAGACCCTGTTTCCCGGAGCTTATGAACCTAATAAATTGTGCGCCTTGTACAGTAGAATTGTGTATCGCCCGAAGATCACCAATGTATTACGAACAGTTCCTCGTGCTCATTCCTCCTCTCTCCAACGCAGGGGAATTTAGAGCCGGACCAAAGAGCGACTCTTTAGCCCTTGTGTTAAAACCAATACGCAAGTCACCGTCAAATCGGCACGCTACGCATAATCATTTCGACTTCGCGGCGGTGATTCCGGTTACACAAGGTTGCGGATGGAGCTTGTTCGCCGCGATGTCACTGATCTCAGTGACGTCACGGGTATTAACCAATCACCGAAATGCGTTCAAACCAGTCAAAATCCGTCGTGGGAATGACGGGATTGTTTAAGTTTCTCGATCTACGTGACGTAACAAGAAAGCTGAACTGAAAGGCGGAACTTCTCGTGGGTCAACCTTATATAGTTCAACCATGCCAAAGCCTTTCCAATCGATCTGAAAATTTTCACAATTGCGTAAAGTCTGAGACAATGCATGAATCAATTGACCGAATAAAAAAATAATTTCTAAAATTTATTGTATTTGAAAGTTGTAATGGCTGCCACTACTTTCAATGTGTACAAGCCCCCATAAGTCCAATCGACTTTGATGTTAATGCCACACTACGGTGCCGGGATTGTTAGTGGATGCCATTTTTAAATAGCGAGCCCCAGACGCGGCAGCTGCAGCCACCGCACCGACAGCCGAAGACTTGTTCGTTGCTAAAGACTGCGCAGAATTGCCGAAAGTTTGCTGAGGCTGTACTGGCTGCTCCTCTTCATCAGGACGGTCGCTGATGCTGTGAGGCACAGCTCCAAATGAGCTTAAAGTTCCAACGCACTTCCAAACATCCAAGTAGTTGGCTGCAAAAACAAGGAGAATGTCATGGCAACTGAACATTTAGAGATCTGTTGTTAGCCTGAGAAAATGTGAATATAATTTCATGGGAATATGAATAATAGCGATTTGTAGCTGATAAGATTTAAATATAATTACAATAAATAGTAGTTAGACTGATCTGTAGCTGAAAAAATTTAAATTGGATTTTGAAGAAATATTATTAATAATAATGATCTGTGGTCGATGAAATCAATTTCAAGAAACTACGTACCTATAATATATTCATTTTTGAAAAAATAAAAAAATACTAAAAAGGTGATAATTATTTATACTGCTCAGTATGTGCGAAATCCAAATAATTTAGTAGTTGAATTACCGTAAGAGTTACCAAAATGTGAATGTTGTTAAAATGGCTCAGCTTGACACATTTTTATGTTTGTACATATGTAAATTTTGACAAAACCGTTATCGCCATATCTATATTTTTTCCATAAATGTACAGCAAGTTACCCTTGTATATTTTGACAAGACCGTTGTCTCCACTGGCAGAGACGACGGTACCGGTAACATTCCACGACACTCGCCAGACGTTGCTGCCGTGGTCGGCAAATTGACCAGCCACTGCGAGGTCGAAGCCTCCACAGCTGCCGTCTGAGTTGGCAGGTCTGAACACAGAAATTGCAAACATTAGGAAATAAATTTCAATGGTAAATATCAATCGGTGAATTACAATTGCAAACATCAAGCTACGAATTTTTCAATTGCAAATATTAACCAATAAGTTAAAGAACAATTATTTGAGTTATTTTCAACGAGTTATTTTATTAACCAATGACTTCATTTTACGCAATGAAGTTCAAGAACCTCATGGATCTGAAACACTGCTAACCTGAAATAACACTTCAATGGAGGGCAATGGAATAAATGTAATTGTGAGCAATGACTAAGTAATAAATTCATATTAGTAATCAATATAATTCATCCGCACTGAAAAACCTTCAGAAATATTGTATTATAAACTTTCCATACCTCGTATGACACCTTATTAGTCACATACACATGGGTACCTAGTTTCAATGAAAAGAACAATGGAAAATTTTAGTACCCACAGGGCAAGAGTAATTCTTCAAATAAAATGACATATTGCTGGGTGACCATAATAACGTAATTTTGAATACGAATGAAACTTTAGAAAAACGTTAGTCATGCTCAAGTCAAATAACCTTCAAAACTCTGGAAGCAAGATTAATAATGTATTAAAACCGATCAATAAATAGCACATTTATAAGGAAATAAATATAAAAATGTTATTCTTACTTAGGCTTTAGTACAATAATCTTAAGGTCCTTCGATGCAACCGCCAGAATATGGAAAGACCGGCCAGGGTTGGGAGCAAACGCTATGTCATGAACTCTGTCTGTAATGGACAAGAGTGTCTCGACTTGTTCCCATCTGCGGCCGTTGTCGCAGTAAGCAAATATGGCGACTCTAGCAGTGTTGTTGCTGGCGTTGTTGGGGGTATTGGTGTTGGTTATGCTCATAGTACCGCCGCTACTGTTGTTGCTGCTATTTGCCAGACATCCATCGTCACTACCAACTGCTAGTAGTGGCGCGCTGAACCTGAGTGCATGGAATTCTTAATATAAGATTATTTTAGAAAGCAAGACCAAATAATTACTGAAATACTACAAGACAAGTACATAGAAGAAAATCCAAGCATTCCAGTCCAATATATAGCTTTATGTAAAAATCTAGAATTAAAGTCTCCAGTTAATCTGGGCAATCATAACCTGAGCAGAACTCAGATTCCTGATGACTCACCTGGAAGGGGAAGGATTCCAAGATATGCATGAGCAGCAAGGAAGTCTTGTGTTGATGTCATGAACAGTTGCCCATTGAGACAAGTTCATTATATCATATGCTTCATACAGCCGCACCTGGCAACAAAGTACACAACATATAATTTTGAAAAATTCAATGCTCATAGGTTCCAATTGAAAAAATAAATGTCAAATTATAATAGCATTTATTCTTCATAATAGACATAAAATGAGAGTAACTTAACACAAACTATAAGAACGCATGAAAAAAGACAATAATAAGAAAGAATGCATGCATATTATTTTTTACTTTCAAATAGGATTCTATACAGGCCTGTCAAAAAACAGTAGCATAATCCAAATTCAACTAGCAATATCTTCTTGCAATAATGCTATATAACTGAATCAATTGTTCTTCATATTTTTCATCAACTAATAATCATGAGGTGGCATCTTTGTTCATGAGTATTCCCAAACTTTAAAATTGAACAGAACTAAACACAGAAAATGCAGTTAGACTCGCTCTGTTATGCGTGTGCAAATTACACTGAACAAACGTCATTCAAAACTCAGCACAGCATACATAAGTTGGTACCAACCAGGCCATCTGCACAGCACAAGCCCCACCACACTCAGTACCCACCAGGCCATCAGCACAGCACACTGCCAGCACAAGCCTCACCACACTCAGTACCCACCAGGCCATCAGCACAGCACACTGCCAGCACAAGCCCCATGCTCTTAGGGGCGAATTTGACATCAGTAACAGAGCTCCTGGCATCCACCAGAGGGCAGCGTTTGATCCAGGATCTCTTCATGCCATGTCCTTTGTCACTGACTGTAGTTGCAAATAAATGATAAATTAAATATATTCCTATTAAAAATGTAATATAAAAGTACAAAAAAGCATGAACATAAATATAGTATAATCAAATAAGTTATAAGTAATAAGGAGTAAATTAATATTTATCTTCATAAATTTTCAATTTAGCACTACTAAAAAGTAAGAAATAATGAATTGATCTTGGATAAATTTTTATAACATTGTCAAGTATAAATGTAGATATTCACGCTAGTATGTCATGAATGTTCAATAGTCACGTAAGATAAATTACGATTTTAATACTTGAATCTTCATAAATGGTGGCAGATCTGTCAAAAGAACAGGTGGCTATAATCTGGCCGAATTCTGGATGTGCCCATGTAACCTTCCACACAGCTCCACTGGGGCTCTTCAGAGTGCTGTCCAGCACCCAATTCCCATCGTCATCTAGGTTCCAAATCTGTTGAGGAAATTATTTTATCTGAAAGTTATAGCAATATTTACAGACATAATGAAAACATGACTAAGAAATAATATTAAAAAGTATTTCAACACTATTTTTATTTTATTAAAAACACTTAAATAATTTCATAAACTTTCAGATTAAAAATATTTGAGAAAATTATATAAAGTGATAGGCTATTCAATATTCGTGAATGAGATTTTATCTAATAAGATTATGTCCCAAATAAATAGAAAAAGGAGGTTTTTATATTAGTTTTAACTTTTACATTTAATTTGAAACAGCACTATGCTGCATTATAATTATAAAGCTGTTATATTATATTTCTGTTGAAAATTTGTTTAGGCCAGTTTGTAAAATAGACTGTTTCTATCATAATCAAAGCCTAACTGGAAAATTTGGCACAAATTGGCAGAAGCCACCCATTACGATTAAATAGAAAAAAAGTGTCAATGAATGTGGCTAATTTCATTTGTTCCAATGGCCTTCTCTTTTGCCAATTACTTTTTTAAAATTTAAGAAATTCTATTATAGGCTAAATTCAATTTTATCTGATGATTTTAGTTTTAGGAAACTTCTGCTGGATATTTCAAATTTGTTTTAACTTTTAAAGTCTGGCAACATAAGTGTTATGGTAGCTCAACTTCTGCTTGAGTGTCACTGATGACTGATGGACAATGTCAATGGTAGCTCTCCTTTTGTCTCAGAAATAGAATTTAGAGATTAGCCTATTCACAATTCACAAATCACATCTACTTCCAAATTCTATAGTGCAGTGTATTATTACTGTGATGTATCAAGAAGTTGACAAGAACCAATAATATTTAATGTGCAAATTGAAATAATGAGAATTAAATCAATAAGAAAATGGATTATTTACGCAATTGAAAATTATCCTGCGTAGTACGGTAGTAGTCCTACTAACCTTTACAAGTTGATCACTTGAACACGTCGCCATTCGTCTCCCGTAGAAGTCAAAGGCAATGTCGTGGATAACATCTTTATGATCAGTATCAATTACTTTAGAATTATACATTGCAAATACTTTTAGAAACGGATGACGTGTAAATAAATTTAATTCAATACAATTTCATATGCAACTAAGTACTAACTAAGAGATAGCTTTATTCCGTAGCTCTCAAGTTTGAACCCTGAATAGCGTAATGGTTTACTGACTTTACTCCAGTTAGTCCGCTACTTCGCTGTCCGCGTTATTTTTCGAATCTTCCAATGAAGAAAGACAAGTTTTAGAAAATCTGCATATCTTCTTAATGCTAAAAAATTATATGTTTTACGAAGCTAAATATAGTTGAATGTTTGTTGATGCAATAAACAAAGTAAACTGTTTAATTGATCTTTAACTAAAATTGCAGCGTTTTTTTTTTGTTATACATTTCAATACAACATTTAAATTTGCACATTACCGTACACCAAAAAATTGTGTGCACCAATCAGCCTTGAATAGAATGCAATCAGCCGCGTATTAATCCTGCCGTCACTAACCAGCCCATAACATCATCTTGTTTTAAATATATAGCTTTACGCCACCCTTTTCTGAACGGAGTGATTTCTGCCCGATTTTCTATTTGAATCATAGCAAAGACAAGGGGATGTCGAAAAGTTTTTTTGAAAGACGATTAGTGACAAGGAATAAGCCATACCTTTAGAATATTCTCTACTGCCAAAATCTCAACTACGACCAGCGTCACTACTAATTTTTGTGTGCAGTCGCTTGTGCACAACCTCTTGCACATAGCCTCTTGTACACAAACTCATGTGTACAGCCTCTTGTGTACATTCTCTTGTGTACAGCCTCTTCTGTACAACCTCTTCTGTGCAGCCTCTTTTGTACAGCCTATTGTATTTAGCCTCTCGTGTACAGTCTCTTGTGTACAGCCTATTGTGTATAACCTCTTGTGTACTTCCTCTTGTGTATAGATCCCTGAGAAGAACCTCCTGTGCACAGCTTCTTGTGTACATCCTAATGCGCTCAAGCACTCGTGTACAAGCTCTCGTGTACAACCTCTAGCGTATAAGCTTACGTGTATAACCACTTGTGTACGTGTCCCAGGTGTGCCGTGTTATACGTGTCACAGTTTTACCGTGCTGCACGTTTCTTGTACACTGACCCCGTATTCCCGTAATTGCACCTAGACTTAATTCCATGTGTTCAGTCGCTGGCAACTTCAATTCAAAATTAGCCCGTGCTGCATAGTCACCCCGGAACTACATGCCGTGTATTTAGTCACTATCAACTTCAAACTACACCAAGCTCCGTAGTGCGTAGTTACCCTGGACTGAATTCCATGTGTTCAGTCGATGGCAACCTAAATCCAGTACTAGCCCGACGTGATGGTTACCGCTGAACTGCGTGCCATGTGCGCACTCACTATCTACCTTAATCAAAACCGAGGTTCGTAGTGCGTAGTTACCTCTGGACTGAATTCCATGTAATCAGTCACTATCAGTCTAAATCGGCAACTAGTCCGTAATGGAGTACTTGAAAAATAAAACCCCTTGAAACACGTTGACTCCAAACTTATGCAAGACGTGGACTCCAACCTCCTGAAAAAGAGGCGGGTTAAGTTCTATAGTTCCTTAAAAGTCATTATAAGTTCATTATTTTTTTAGGTATAACGTTAAGTTTTTTACTTTCTTAAACAGTATTTTATGTTCCTTACTTTCTTAAACATAATATTAAGTTCTTTAATTTCTTAACAATCAAGTTAAGCTGTTTACCTTCTTTAAATATAATGTCAAATTCTTTACTTTCTCATATATAATGTTATGTTTTTTGGATTCTTAAAAATAATGTGAAGTTCTTTACTTTCTAAAAAAGAATGTTAAGTTCTCTAGTTTCTTAAACATAATGTTAAGTTCCTCAGTTTCGAAAAATGTGAAGTTCTTAACTTTCTCAAATATTATGTTAAGATCTGTATTTTCTTAAATTTAATGTTATGTTCTTCAGTTTCTTAAGAATAATGTTAAGTTCTCTCTTTTCTTCAATATAATGTTAAGTACACTACTTTTTTCAATATATTCATGCTTCTGAAGGAGGTTTATCTCACGAACTACTGCACCAGGACGATCGATACACAGAGAAATGTATGAGACTTTGCCCAAATAGCCATGCACTTCCGCCCATGATGGGTGATCCTGACTCAATTTGGCCAAACAATATGGCGTGTAAGTTCTACCTCCGCTCTCTAATCAAGTTGTTGGTAAGAAAGTGGGTCACTATAAGGACAATACAACTCATTATTGCATTGTTTCTGAGTGTATATTCATTACTTAAATTAATTTTTGTATTTTAATTTTTGAGTGTAGGAGTCACGTGGAGAATCCGTATAGAACGTAATGATGAAGTTCACTCAGCCATTCATTATCGTGTATAATGCAACGTCCAGTGTACAGTCTCTTGGTACAGCCTCTTGTGTACAGCCGCTTGTGTACAGCCTCTTGTGTACAGCCCCTTGTGTACAGCCTCTTGTGTACAGCCTCTTGTGTACAGCCTCTTGTGTACAGCCTCTTGTGTACAGCCTCTTGTTTACAGCCTCTTGTGTACAGCCTCTTGTGTACAGCCTCTTGTGTACAGCCTCTTGTGTACAGCCTCTTGTGTACAGCCTCTTGTTTACAGCCTCTTGTGTACAGCCTCTTGTGTACAGCCTCTTGTTTACATGTTTACAGCCTCTTGTGTACAGCCTCTTGTGTACAACCTCTAGTGTACTTCCTCTTGTGTAAAACCTCTTGTTTACAGCCTCTTGTGTACAAGTACAACCTCTTGTGTACAACCACTTGTGTACAACCTCTTGTGCACAACCTATTGTGTACAACCACTTGTGTACAACCGCTCGTGTGCAAGCTCTCGTGTACAACTTCTTGCGTACGAGCTCCTGTGCACAAACTAAATAAGTAAGTAATTGATGTCACTTATTTGCTTAAATCGCAAGTTAACTAAAAATTTAAAAGCAAAGAATAGTCCACAAAAATTCATATCTTTATAGAAAACGTTTCGGAGTCCAGCTCCATCGTCAGTTCGTAGAATCTAGAATTCACATAGAAAGTCACAAGTTAATACAATTGAAAGCACAGAACACAATTAAAACCTAAATTTACAAGTAATAGGGCATAAAAAACCTTTCTATAAATAATTTCAAGGGAATAAGAGCTAACAGCTGAATTTAATCTGGGCCTAAGTTTAAAAATGTACAATTATTCTAAAATGCGTATTTTAGAATGATTGTACAATTTTAAACTTATGCCCAGTTTGAATTCAGCTGTTAGCTCTCATCCCCTTGAAATTGTGAATAGATAGGTTTTTTATGCCCTATTACGTGTAAATTTAGGCTTTAATTGTGTTCTGTGCTTTCAATTGTATTAACTTGTGACTTTCTATGTGAATTCTAGATTCTACGAACTGACGATGGTGCTGGACTCCGAAGCGTTTTTTATAAAGATATGAATTTTTGTGGACTATTCTTGGCTTTTAAATTTTTAAGTAACTAAGTCAGACAAAAATTCTGAATTGAATTCTAAAGATTCAAAAAAATAACTCTCGTATTTAAAACTAAGGGATACAAAAATTCAGGTAATTTTTTTTCAATGAAATTTGTGTGATAACGATATCAATGTATTGTAATGAACAGCCTCCCTGATAGCATCGTTGACGCTCCGCTTATGAACGCCTTCAAGAACTGACTAGACGAAGCTATGCAGGAGCATATGTTCAGTCTTTGCCTAGCACCTTACGGACCAGGCAATAAGTCCAGCAGCTATCTCAATCAATCTCAGCTACGGAAAGATCGGGTTCCAAAGGCCGGATCCCTTGTAAATCAAGTCACGAAAAGTACAAGAATCGGCAACAGGCCTTGGGCCTATTTCTTCATGCAGTGCCGACACTTCTATTCTATTCTATCGCTATTAGTTATATTTGTGCTGAGCTATCAAATCGGGAAGTTTCCGTGATCCTCTGTATCTGATAAACCCAGGGTCACCATTATACACGAGTAGTTGCTCCTGGACTGCATTTCATGTGTTTAATCATTAGCAACTTCAATACACAAGTAGACCGTATGCGCGTAGATGCACTTGGACTGAATTCCATGTGTTCAGTCGCTAGCAACCTAAATCCATAACTAGACCGTATTGCATAGTTACCCCTGAACTACATGCCATGTGTTCAGTCTTTATCGGCTTCAATCCACACCGAGCTCCGTAGTGTGTAGTTACCCCTGGCCTGCATTTCATGTCTTCAGTCGCTAGCAACCTAAATCCGTAACTAGACCGTATTGCATAGTTACTCCTGAAATGCATGCCATGTGTTCAGTCATTATCGACTTCAATCCACACCGAGCTTCGTCATGCGTAGTTACCCCTGGACTGCCTTCCATGTGTTCAGTCGCTGGCAACCTAATATCACAAATAGCCGGTACTGCATAGTTACCCTGGAACTGCATGCTAAGTGTTCAGTCATTATCGACTTTATTCCACACCAAGTTAATAATGTCTAATTAGTACTAGACTGCGTTGCATGTTCAGTCACTAGCAACCAAAATTAGCGCCGGGCCCCGTACTACGTTGTTTTCCGCGGACTGCGTGCCATGTATTCAGTCACTATCGACTTCTGATTCGCACCGAGACCCGTACTGCGTAGTTACTTTGAATAATTGAATGCATTACCTACTTTGGGAAACAAATAGCGATTATTATTGACTCTGGGGAAAGGAAAGGTCGTACAGGACAGGATGGCTTATATATCGATTTTATATTGAGAGTGTGAGGCGAGAATATGTTTTTCTTGAAATATTAAGACTATCGACTTAAATTGACGATAGTCGTAGTGTAGTGTGGTAAACCAGGTAAGTCATCAGTTCAAAATGCCAAAAGCCCTAAAATGTCAAAAAGTGGGTTTCTTGTTACTACTATCCCATTCCACGATTTGACATGAATCGTTTCCTGTTTTTTAATCAATACCTTCTTTCATTTTGCTGTCAATTTGCAGAAACCAGTCTAATAATAATAATAATTTGATAATATACAAAACCAGTTCAATATCAAAACATTTAGTCTGTACTCAAACTCAACACGAGTCTTATTTCATTAAGATATTTAAAATCTTATTCATGTCCGGACGTAATTTAAGGATTTCGGAGTATGTTCTATATTCATTATACTCCTCTCTTTAAAATTTGGTTCCTCTTACTAATATTAGTTAATCATCAATATTATTAGGTCACTCTCACTAATATTGGCTAGTCATTAATACTACTCTCACTAGAGGCCATAAAAAGGCAACATCCATCCTAAATGGTATTGATGAGTAATAAAATAATATTATATCATGAAAATAATAATACATCAACAGAGCGATAACATATGTAAATGATAATACATCATAGAACGTCTCACGACTGCCCCGAGTAAACATAAGCAGGCATTTCTCAGTGTAGGTTTAACCCTCTACCGCCGTATGTCACTCTCCGGGAACATAACTTTCAACTTAAATTATACGTAAACTATTGAGTGTAGCAACCTGAGGACGTTTGTACGCAACAGAGAACATTTTAACCCTCTACCGCCGTATGTCACTCTCCGGGAACATAACTTTCAACTTAAATTATACGTAAACTATTTAGTGTAGCAACCTGAGGATGTTTGTACGCAACAGAGAACATTTTAAAGTTGTCGTACGTGGCGGCAAACATCAGTGCAAGTCATTTTGCGCTCACTAGAGCGCATCCTCTTTGGGAAGTTGCCTTATGACAATATCTCTCCTGTTACTCATGTCAGGCAGTAGATGCTTAAATTGTCCGTAGTTTACGGGGGGCCACACCATCAAAAATAGTTACGAGCTCGTAACTCCGTCAGCCAATTATCAGCTTTTCAAGCTAAACCCACCAAACACAAACGATGAATGCGCGAAAGCAAGTTTTGACAGCACAACTACAGTTTATTTTGCGTTTCAAACACTTTATGAAATTGAATACATCAGTAATAAATAATAATATGTTAAACAAAATAGGGAGGTTTCATTTATTAGGCCGTTCTTGGAAAAGCTATGAATTAAATCCTCACGAATAATATTCTGATGAACAAGGAACTAATAAATAGCAGCAAATCAATTATTATTCTCATCAAAAATTCTCAAGATCCTTTGACCGTTATTATACGTGCAGAGACCCAAGATATACACTTAGCAAATTAGCCTTGAATATATCCAAGGCACAAACAGCTTAAATGCTGCTACATGCATAAAATTGTCATTTATTGAGAAGTACATTAATGCACCTTGAAATTTTGCATGCAGGTCTACGAACTCGTCCTAGGATCAGCCTCGACTCAAGCGGAGCAAGTTAGTTTATTCCATCGACTATTTCGATCCCAGCAGTTGAATCTGCAGAGACAGGACGCCTCTTACAGAATGAGCCAGAAGGGGCAGCCCTGGCATGCTGTATAATGCAAATGCTATATCAAATCAATGCTTCCTAACTTTAATGTGATCGAGTACCACTTTCTGGTCACGTTCAATCGTCGCTTACCCCCAAGAACCCGCCTCGTAGCACAAATGCGACATATCCGCCATTATTGTTTACTATTAGTTGCATTTCAGCTAACTAAAAGCTCTAAAAATTTGCGCAGCTTATATATGTTTGATTTGCAAATATTTATGTGCCGCTGGGGAAATGTGGAAAATGCAACAAATCGTTACCAGATTGTTTGTATTCAGCAGGAAACATTTGTGCACAAGAAAATTAAATTTAGTTAATCATAAACTAGAAAGTATTCAGGTACCATCTGGAAAGCCCAGCGTCTTACAGGTAAAAAAACCATGGTGTTGAATGGAATAAAATGAATGCGTTATATTAATTAACATACTCGAGAAAAAACTATTCTGTGCCAACCAAATTCGGTGTTTCTTTATGTCAGTCAACAAATCAGTTCGATGTAAAATGGTTTCAGATAAACTTTCATCATTATAATCAGTTATTTAGGAAATTCTTTAAATAAAGTTCATAAGGAGTTCAGATAATTTAACCTCTACTTAGACACTCAAAATGTACAAATATTCGGACTGCAGTTCGCAACTGGCAACGCAAAAGCAACAAACTTCTGTAGACTGCGATAAGTTGTCGCCTAGTTATTGAGAACTATTAAATTCAATCAGGTTTTGGTTCTGCTGCTATAATTATATTTCCCTTGTCGCTGTGCCAGCTTCATATCCACGTTTACACTTTTAACCTGAACCCTTAAATTGTACGATCCTCACACTCAGAAAAGTAATGAGCTAAAATGTCCAAATGATGACACACTATCTCACGCCCCTCAAAGAGAGTGGACGCAGCAGTAATAAACTAGTATGCAGGAACAAACTGGGCTTGGATGGCCCACACTTTGGCAAAAAGTACAGGACAAAATCTAATTAATTTATCCGAGTATATAATTTTGGGTGAATTGCAGATCTACCAGGCTTTGTGTGGGATGGAATGTGCAATGGAATTGCGAAGCTGAGAGCAAGCTTCTGTGGATGTCGGCTATAGGATGCCTGCGAAGCATGGAGTTGTACTTCAAACCCCGGTACATTTTACTCGGCGGGGCCGATCCATTGAACGGTGAGTAGCGAGCAACTGTGAATAACTAATTATTCAATGTTTGTTTGATAAAATAAGAAGTACACGCACCAATAACTTGAAAGCTACGAAAACACAAGAAAATTTACTATATTTCGATTTAAAAACTTTCTGATACCAATCATCAGTTCATCATTCAAATCATCAGTTCATCAATAAATCATCAGTTCATCATTCAATAATTGTCTCAATATTGTTAGGGATTGCGATAGGATTCGTGAAATTTGTCATTTTAGTTATAATTCACCAATGATATGACTTCGCCAATGAATCTTTACTTATTTGTCATTGTTGTGTGATCCATCACAGAGGTACGTGATTGCTTTGTAGATATATGTATATGTGTTATTTATTCATGAGTATAGTGTTCGGTGCCATAATCCGAGTTGGCAGTACATAACTAATAACATAACATAACATAGTGATGTCGGCGCTGAAGTGTAGGCCTGATGTGGCCTGTCGCCGATTCTTTTCCTTTTCGTGCCTTGTTCATAGATCTAAACTCGTGTCATTTGACCGGATCTTTTCATGACTGGCGATAGTTTGAAGTAGCTACTAGACCTGTCTCTTATACACATCTAGATGTGTATAAGAGACAGGTTCAAGTCCTCATCTGTGAACACACTGCTGAAGAACTGATTAAGAACGTTAGCCTTGCCCTCATCAGAGGAAATCTTTCGTTGGTCTACTTTCAAATCAGATATACCGTTCTTTGACTTACACTTCGAACTAGCGTACAAAAAGAAGGCTTTCACATTCTTTTTGGCATATTTAGCAATATTTTTTTCGAAGTTTTTCACTGCAGTGCGACAAACTTTTTTAGCTTGATTTCGAGCTCTGGCATACAGGTTATAATCAGACTCGCTGCGAGTTCGTAAATAACGAACGTGCGTGGTTGGCTGAATCTTTCTAAAATTCTACAATGGCAGGACAAGATATGGGGCATTGCCATGACAGATGCAACTCACTCGGAAAGTTCACTACGTATCAAAATGTTTCAATTACTGCATTGTTTCATTTAGGAAGAAACTTTTATCACCGAAGAAAACAGAATTTGTGATAAACTGATACATTTCTATCCATTTAATCGCTTATATCAAATGAATCGTCGCAGACCTGACAAGAAGGAGTACGCAGCTGTCGGCCACAATTTTAACTCCTAAACAAGCCTTGTAGCAAACGTGTTTTGTAAACATGCTCTGGTACCGTTAGTCTCAGCTAGGAACATCGCAAGCCATACCAATTCCGCGACGGCTGGAAGCCAATGGCGCAGTGGTCCTGAAGATACAGATTAAGTAGAGTTCATTTTGAAATTAAAAATAATACAAATACTTAGTAAGACTAGTTGTATGAATTTCATTTGTATTTTATACTATTTATTCTGATATAGGCAAAGAATAGCTAATTGTGTGGCAGCTCTTCCGCAACACTAACCTCTAGATTAGAGAATACTAAAGTAATAAAGAAATTACAATCATTATGCCCTCTGATGTTATAGTGTTCAGTAGTTATGAATTTATTACCGTTTGATACCAAATTTGTAAGATCAGCATGAAAGCTTAGATTTTGAATATTATATTTTGATTTCCTGATAATAGCTCGACTGAAGGCAGGTTAAAGCGAGTTCATTGCATGATAATGATACCTTAACAGTGTAAGTACCGCATTCGAGAACGGGATTCGACGTGCTGCCCGTAGTTTTAATTCGGAATAATATTTATCAACTGCTGCTGGATCAGAGTTTTGCACACCGACCTACATTAATTATAATATTTATGTATATAAATGCATCAAACTGAAATCACTGAATTTTACATCAATCTAGGTCCATATAGATAATTAAACGAAATTAAAAATTATTTTTTAACAAATTTTAATATATTTCTGTTATCTGTGATGATTTTATGTGTGATGACATGATCATAAATGAATGGTAAAGTTGATTGGTTACTAAATTAAAATTCAGCGAAAATTGATATATTCAAGTTCGCAAAAGATGATTCGCGGGGCTAACTAACGACATATCTATACATGGTCGCGCTGCACGATAAATTGTTCACTAGTGGAGGAATAATGAAATGATGTTGCTTTATTTCTGACGGTTGAGCGAACAGTAGTGTACCGACAAACGAGTTAAAGCAATCAGGATCGGAAGATCATAGATATGTTTTTTCTTTTTTGGATCAATATGCGAGCCCCAGCAATTGCTTAGGAATCGATTTAGGCATCGCAATCATTAAAATGAATCATGTCATGCAATCATTAAAATTAATGATGTCATTAATCATGCCTCTCCGAGGTCTGTATATTTTATCATTAAAAATTAAATCTTACCATTACCGTTGTTATCATTAAATAATTACCATTAAATTACCATTAAAAATTAATTAAAAATTGAACTCCATAAATTGAACGAATCATTGAAAATTCCATTCGTACTCAGTAAATTTTAATCCTATATTAATATTCTTCCCAGAACAGGTTTCGAAATCATGTCACAATCCTTCAAGCCTCTTGATACCTCCATTGTAGTTTGTACCATGAAGCAATAATAACATTATACAGTCAGTTTAGATAGGTCTTCTCGATGGACCAGTTTTCAGGTCTCATGGAAACACGCCACGAACATCATTAGAAGCTACGCGTTCGTAGCTCCGGTCGCAGCTTCTAATCTGCATAATTAAAAATTTTCAGCAACAATGTATGTGTAATCGCTATTTCACTGAAAAGGCTTCTGTTACCTTGTTGTTCCGACCTTTAGTTGCCTTTTTTAGTACCGAGGTTGTCTTGATAGTTCACACCCTGCATTCTGTTCATACCTGCCTAAGGGTACGTACACAGTGAAAGCAGGTCTGCCCGCGCGGGCAACCTGCTCCAACCTGCCACAAGAATGAACATAGGATAATNACTTTTTTTCATTAAAATCATTCAAAATCATATATCAAGTACGCGGAAAAATCTAAGAACGGTGAAATTGTTGCTGCTGCCGTTTTCATCAGCTCAAACTCAGTCAAACTGACATAACAAATTTGAATATTTGTGTCGATTATTTCGTGCCGAATATTTTGCCCAGGATATTTCGTGCCGATTATTTTGTGCCGGATATTTTTTGCCGAATATTTTGTTGCGAATATTTCGTGCCGGATATTTTGTGGCGAATATTTTGTACCGAATATTTTATGCCGGTTAATTTGTGCCGATTATTTTGTGCCGAATATTTTTTGCCGGATATTTATGCCGAATATTTTGTGCCGAATATTTTGCGCCGGATATTTATGCCGAATATTTTGTGCCGGTTATTTTTTGCCGAATATTTTGTGCCAAATATTTTGTGGCAAATATTTTGTGCCGGAACTTCTGTGGCAAATATTTCGAACGTACGCACTTGCACAATAGTAGTCTGTTTAATACACGTACGAACGTACATGCACGCACAGCATCTTCTTTCTAGATATTACTTTTTCCTCAAATACATAAATATCACGTATATCTATTTCAAAGAGCTATAATATAATTAATGCAAGCTACAATCGCAGTAAAAACAGACTATATATTGTTGATTCGAAGGAGACATCAAGCCGGCGATATATCTTTACCGATAACTCGCTTACTTTTTTATTACAATTGCAGTGTGTTGGCGCTAAATACATGGACAACTCACAGCCTCTTGTATATTCCGCGTAGTCATGATACTGAACTGTGCTGCACAATTATGTGCATTCCTGTTGGAAGTGAAAATATGTCATGTTTGGGGCACACTTGACTGTCGAGGCACTTATTTGGACCGGATTTTTCAGTAGTTATGTGACGGTCGCAACTGTCTATACCATTGTGATATCCGCCTTAACTGTTTTGATTTCAATTATACATGAGCCATCAGGACTAAACAATTGCTTGGGGTATGAAGCATTACGATGAAGCTGTTCGTCCTTGCGTGTGGTTTTATTCTGTTGCCCTTGCGTGTGGTTTAAAATATTCGGGTTTGGGACACGATTGGCTGTCGAGGCACCTCGGCAGACCAGAGTTATCAGTAGTTATGTGTAGGTTGCAACTGACTCCTCTTGATTTATCTGGTGTAAGCCGCGAACAACTGTTAACATTTTGGAGCCTCAAGGCCGAAAAGTGGTGAATAAATTATAGTGAAGCTGTTTGACCCTGAAGGCCTGTAGACACGCTGCGGGCGCTCACGATGACGGGTCACAAAACTTGAATTGATTTATAAGGCAAAGCTTAATTGGGCATCGCTGCTGCCCTCGGCAACCGCCGCTTGATGAGGCGCCTTCGTCCGACAGCCGCGGACACTTTAATTGCTCGGTCATGAAGAAGCACTCGATGTTTAAACATTTGTTTAACATGTTTGTTTGTTTAAAAACATAGAAAAACGCATATTGCAAAGTTCCCCTCATACCACGAGCATTCGGCCCGATGTCATTTTACTATTCATTTTTAATTTGCATGTCCTTCTTTCAGGTAATCTATAAACAATTACATCTATTTAAACATGAATTAACAGGTTTTCTGAGAGCTGCACCAAAATGGGCAGGTTCACCACATGTTATTTCCGAAATACGTTTACTCTATAATATAATGATAATATCAGACCTCAACATTTATTCGAATATACGAACTTTCCAAGGAGTTTTCCGAAAATAAGGATTAAATATCAATTATTTCCTTCTATTATCATATTGATCGAGTTAATATGTAAATTAATTCATCACAGTTATTTAAACGCAAGTTGAAATTTTCTAGTTATTCCTTTTCAATTCGTACAGGAATATATTTTATTTCAGACCTAACATCCTAGACTATACGGGAGAATATTGCTTGTTGTTGCAGTCCACTAAATAATACCTCAGTTATAATAGTAATCGAAAGCTTTAAGTAGAAGATAGCTCTTGATAACTCTGCTGTTTTTCCAGCACTTCAACGGTGTTATTTGCTGCCTGTCTATGAACTCATAAACTCAAACTGCAATGCACTGATGTATAAACTGACTCGTTGGCTTGTGTGCCTACGTGAGGAGTGAGAATAATTAACTTCTAGTGTTCAGTAAATATGGCTATGTGTTTTTCCAATCTTGACTTGCATGGAGAGATTAAAAAAATAGCGGTTATTCGGCACTGATATGACGTTAGACTTGTAAAATCTAGTTATAATAGTAACGTAAATGATCTAATTAACGTATTCAAGCCGTAGTTTATCATAAGCATAGTATATAGCAGGGCCGGCGTCGAAGATTAGGCCACGTCCGGCGTGTCGCCGATACCTGGTATGTTCAGACGCAACGTCGCTCACTTATAGTACCCATAATACGATTACTTTTGTCTGAATATTTATGAGCCCTCAGCGCTGAAAAGCGTCTAGGGGAAGAAAAAAGAACGATTATACTGTACTAAAGGCTTGAATTAGGTTCAAGTCCGTTAATAAGATCTATGGGGAATATCGACTCAACAATATTGCAATATTGCTAGTGCGCTAGAACGCTAAGCAATTTCCTGGATGAAATATTGAAAAACTCCTATAAAATTTAGTTATGCTATTTGAAACCACGCTGGATTTTTTACAGAAATAATGATTATATATGCCCCCTATATGATCTCACACATATTCAAATGTATTACCTCAATTGGGCAGAAATGGCGCAACTTTATTTCGACATTATTATGAATATTATTTCATAGGTATAATATAATATAAAACCTATGAAAGGCACTACGTAATTTCCGTGTTTCGAATTCTTCTGTCCTGGACTGTGGTGAAACATTTTAATGTTGCAATAGTTCATAAAATAATACTGCACCAACAAGGCGTTTTCTACATGCCAGAAGTGCTTGCTGACTTCGTCTGTAAACAAACTTTCTGGGCTGCTTCGATGTACTTGCTGAGATGTGTGCTTGTAAGGGTACGTACACAGTGGAAGCAGGTTGCCAGCGTGCTGGTTACCTGCTGAGGCTGGCGCCTGAACAAGCGCGAGAGGGTGTTCACAGTGGAA
>NW_025934419.1:0-5201 GCF_000764305.2 Hyalella azteca | reverse complement strand
TTCAAGCAAGGTTTCCCCTCGATTTTCAAATATCCAGAGGAAGCCTTCCCATTGACTTTTGATACTTGCAGGTGAAAATACGCCATTTTTAGCTCATTTTCTCATTTATGGAAAAAATGCACTATTGTGCTTCCCATGTCCGTCTGTCTGTCTGTCCATCCGTCCGTGACATCAAGTTTTCGTCGATGAGAAAATGCTCTCTCTGTCACTCACTGCAGTGAGTACCGAGTTATATTTTTTTTATTTTTCACTAAAAAATTGAAAAATGGAATAGTTTTGGCTTTTTCAATTTGGAATAGCCATAGTAACAAGAGAAGTTGGACAAATTTAAGGATATTTTTGTCAATTTACTAGTGGCTCAACTGTTAATCCATAGCAACAAACCACTGATTTTTTTAGAATCAGTTCATTTTTAATTTCCTGTTCTAATCAAAATTCAAACCAATGTCATATGCTGGGCTGGAAAAGTCCTATTTTTTTGCGGCTAAATATTGCGGCTCTAATATTATATAATTTCAGTTGGTATGAAATTTTGCAGCTCTAATGTCATAATTTTTCATTTAATTGAAAAAATCACGGTTTGCACTTCGCAAATATGTTGTTTCATAAAATTTTCAACTTCAACAATCAGCAGTTTTTACTTCAATCATCAATGCTCCTGCCTCCTGCCAAAATAACATGCAGAACGTACAAACATCAACAACAAGTAAACCCAAATATTTCCTTTAAGATCGCAAAGTTGCGGCCACATCAGAGCAGTCAGACTGCAACAGGATGGAATTCTAAGATTAGTGGTTCACTTAAAAAAAAAGCATTCCATCTTAAAAAAACATTCCAGGCAACTAGAAACAGGTTTACAGGCCGTCAGAAATTGGCTTTGGCATGAATGTTACGTCAGACAACACAGAGAACATCCCACCCAACATTGTTAATTGGGCAGGTCACTCACAGATGAGCAAGAGGGATCTACAGAAGGAAACACTATTTACTCATAACATAATGGTTTCAAATTAAATATAAAAAACATTTATTGCACCTATTCCTTTCATCAGCTTTCAAATTGAGGAGAAACTCAGCAGCAATTGAAGAAACTTATCGAGGAAAAGGCAATGCACGACATGACACTTGCACGACTCAGTTGACTGACTAGATTCGGGTACTAAAGAATTTAGCATTCAAATCTTTAGATTCTGTGAACCTTGTGATTTCTTCATTATTAAAATTTTAGAAGGCTCACACTATATCATGTAAAGTTTTCACTCAATTATTGTCACAAAGTTTGGGGGCTTTTCTGCAGTTAATGCGCTGTAGTTACCTCACCCACTGATTGCGTAATGAGAACTAACCAGCCACTAACCATTGTTAGATTCCCCCCACCTTGTCTGTTGCACACGATTGATTCTCCATGCATGCATGCATGTATAACATTTACGAAGGTTATTAAACCATTCTGTTGAATGTTAGTTACTGATAAATTTGTAATATAGAAGAATTTGTATCTTTTATTTTTTCACATTAGTATATTGATGGTTGATATCCCCGCTACCTTCTTTGTTATTGTTTTTTGTTTGGATGGTTTTCCTGATTGCAACTGAAGGAGTTTTCAGGTCTCACATTATTGCATCAGTGATCAGTTTTGTAATTGTGGATTGAATCATAGGCAGTTTTTTGTGTATTTGTGAGTGAATGTACATAGTTAAGATGTTATTCTTTGCGATGTCCATCAATAGTGACATAGCTACATTATTGTATTATGCACTTGAAATAAGAAGTGTAGCATTACGCATTAAATTAGCATTGGTGTGTTAACATTGTGTGCATTTGGGGCGGTCCATTCTAGCTTTCTAACGCTGATTGGATTCCAGTGGTTGTGACGTTTCACGTGTTCTGATGTTTATTGGATTCTTGTAACTGTGAGGTTGCACACATTCAAGCAATGATTGGATTGGTGTGACTGTGACAGTGTGACCTTGGACGCATTCAAGCGTTGATTGGATCCTTGTTACTGTGATGATGTAAGCTCTGTTTTTTTAAATGAAACAGCTGTGGCAGCTTGCACAGACTTGTCAGTGATGATGATGGACTGAAAGTGGAGGTATGCTGGCCTTTCCAGATTTTTAGGTCATGCATACTGATTTGCTATGTTTATCAGTTAATATATTATCCCTTTGGGGGTTAATATATTAACTGAATTCCACACTGGACTGCATTATCACTTGCTCAGTTGCTGCTTAAGTGAAAACAAATCTTAGTGACTCTTTAGGGTAAAATTTGAGATGTAGGGTAATCCGTGCAGCACATGGGACTTTGTAAATAATAAGTTCGCAGCTCATAAATAGATTTTCACGGCCAAGATATGGAATTCATGGCTCAAAGAAATGGAATCATGGCTGGCAAACCCAGAAAACCATAGTTCAAAAAATCCTGTCACAGCCTGCCAAGTAGACATATTCCATGCCTGGTTTTACGCATGATATCATTGTATGATAATGATAGTATGATTGGTATCCCTGATACTTTAGTGCATAGTGGCAAAGCAGAGAGTTTTTTAGACTCTTCCTAAAGTTCATTTTTGAGTCCAATAATTAGACCAGTGAAGTATCTTGGATACCAGAATTATCATACATAAGAAATCTGTTAAAATCTCAAGTATATGAGGAAATTAAAATTTAAAAATGAGCTGATTCTAAAAAACCACTGGTTTGCCATCATGCTTTAGTGGTCTACTTATAACTTATAGGACTCCAAATAAACTTGAAGATGAGTAAAAAAAGTCTGCTCTAACACCTCACAGGCTTACACCTGATACCATGCTTCCACTAGTGTTTTTTAACTTTTGATTTCTCAAGTTGGCTTTTTAGTACAATAACTATAATTTGCAGAACAGTATGGCATTGTCCAGTAAAAATAATGGATATTAGCATTATCATACAAATTACAAATGACTCTTGTTTTATATTTGCATCTGAAAGACAAACTCTGAGCTCACCACCCGAGGGCCATGACCACCTGTACTTGCTGTCCTGCTCAAGCGTGGAAAACATCTACTTTTATTTTTAGGGCTGTGAGCCTGTGACTAGAGGTTTCCTGACATTTCCGAATTCCGGAACTGGAACCGTGAGATTTCTGCCAGATGAATTACCTCCTATCCAATTGTTAACAAAAGTGCCCGATTGGGCTGCAAGATTCCAAACATATTAGAAATTTGTCACGTTGGAGCCACAAGATTTCCTAAACAAGAAGGAAAATTCAAATCCTGGTAAACTGCTTACTGCAAAGTGGCAAACCAGAGATTTTTCAGAATCAGTTCATTTTTAATTTCATATACTTAATATTTAATACATTTCATATTTATGATAATGATAATCCATTATCCAAGATACATACTAGTAACTAGTATACTTATAGGAATCAATCAAAAATTAACTTGAGGAAGGACAACAAAAAAATATTCTCCCTTGCCACCAGGCACCAGGGAACATTTTGCCAGGGCGGCCCTGCAACGTGCAGTCCTGGTCACCTGGTGCAAGGCCGCCAGGGTGCTGAGCCGGTATGGAATATATCTACTTGGCAAGCCGCGACTGAATTTTTCGAGCCTTGGTATTATGGATTTGGCAGCCATGATTCCATTTCTTCAAGCCGTGATTCCATTTCACCGAGCCGTGAATTCCATATCTTGGCAGTCCGCCTTGAAAAGCCATTTACNAGAGTGTGAAGGATGACTTGCCAGGGTCCGTGGCAATCTCTTTATGGTGGCCCAGTCAGAGACGCTCATGAGATGCCGTGCAAGGTATGCCTCCGCACCATTGAACACCTAAGAGAACACAAATGTCGGCAATGTTGGAAACGAGTATATACTGGTGAGTCGGAAATGAACCGGTTGAAGAGATCAGGTGAAATGTCAAATCATCGCAGAACTCATGTGCGAAGTGCTCTGAAGAGGTATTATGTAATGAGGTAGAGGCATGACACATGCATGCATTTAAGGTAGCAACATAACCAGAGGACCAAATTGTGGTAATATGAGGCTGTAATCATAGTGAGGAGAGTGTAGTTGATGCAATCAAACGCTTTTAAGAGATCGACCGCCGCTGCCACAGTGCGGGCACTTGTCTGCTGTAAATTTAAACCTGCTGCAATATAATGTGCAAGCAGGAGGAGCAGTAGAATGTTCCATGAGTGAAGCAATGATGAGAAAGGTTGGTGGCAATGGAGGCCAAAAGGTGTGGGAAAAGGAGCTGATCCGAGATCCCGACTGCTGGACAGAGAGGCTAGAGATGGGGCAGTGGGACATGCCCTGGTCACTGGGTTTCCTTGAATTTTAAAAGTCAAGACTTACATGAGAATAGTAGACAAAAATGTCATACGTTTTGATGTCACTTAACCAAGGCCACCAATTTACAACTCAGCAAAGCATTGAAGAAAGTCTCTTATGCCAACACCACCTTTAGCCTAACACAGATGAGAGTAATTTGTCCCAACCAAGTACCAAGTACCACCTTATGCTCTCTGAACTTGCTTGTTTGACCTGTCTTTTAATTGTACACTGAAGATAATTAAAAAAGGAGCATTATTGTTTCACTGGCAGATGTCTTGTAAAAACTTATTGACTGCAAGTAGGCTTGCAATGGCAAGCTACTGGCTGCTATTAACTATTAATCCCTGAAACATGTAGTACCTCTGTATAAGAGGCTACTAACCTGGTAATTAGTCGCAATTATTGCCAATCCTAGTTTAAGGGAGCATCTGGGTCCAAAATAGACAATTTTGACTTCTCCGGTTTTTAGTTTCATCTTAAAGCTGACATTCTGACCTATCCAATGGTACCAAAATCATCTCTATACGTTGATTTATGTGTTCACAACAGATTGCAAAAGGGCAAGGGTTGGTGGAGTTCTTTAACATTTAACATAAGAAGTAAATGGCTCAGTGCACCTTAAATAGCTAGTCTTCTACAGTAACCCTTCAACAGTTGTGAGGGATAGTTTTCGCTCAGTTGTTCCCACCATCCTTGATGGAGATTGAGCTCCAGTATCTTCTGATCTTGCATCCTAGCAACCTTAAATGCTGATTTCAAGGCGCCAGGAACTTTGTTGGGCTCTACTGAACAATCACACTTATTGTCACTGGAAAACTATCTCCTCCTACAGTTTTGAAGCTACAGCAATGAGAGTTATACCATTCGATTTGCAAATGAAAGA
>NW_025934418.1:0-625 GCF_000764305.2 Hyalella azteca | reverse complement strand
ACGTCCAACGTTACATCCGACGACGACTCGGAGACGGAGGACGACGAAGGCGGCGCATCAGCGTGACCTTGGACTACGACGTCCTAAACTCATCACAAGGTCATAAGGTCATAAGGTCCTTCTGATTATACCTGTTCATTGAACTAATTGAGTGCAACCTTGAGCTCGTGTGCGATACATTAAGAAGCGCCTTGCTAAATTGGCCATTCGTTGTAAACGAAGCTGCATGCATGCCACGCGATTTGTTGATAGTGAACGCGTGTTTTTGAACAATTTTGAACTATCTTGAATACTGTAGAAGCGATCTATTGGCAAACATAACATAAATAACAATAAATAGTAATTTAGAGACGCATTCTATTGCAGAATTTTTCTCTTCTCAAAGAAATGAAAATTTTAATGTAAATTATTTTTTATTATATGACAATTTTGCGAGTTGAAAGCCACTTGGATCTCTTGATAGTTTATTGAGATCAAAGTTAAATAATTAAAATACAGAGAATTTTCCACACCACGGAGTTAACCTAATGGTAGCAGGAAAAGCATTGCAAAGATTATTTAGGTTTGACTATAATGAAATTGTTCCTCTAAAGCCGACTAGAACATCTTGTTCTCTATTATTATT
>NW_025934417.1:34276-41207 GCF_000764305.2 Hyalella azteca | reverse complement strand
CAAAAGTTTACAAAAGTTTACAAAAGTTTACAAAAGTTTACAAAAGTTTACAAAAGTTTACAAAAGTTTACAAAAGTTTACAAAAGTTTACAATGTCATCTCTCAATGGCGCAAAGAGAGATGACAGCGAGCAGATGAAGCTAATACATGTGGCTTCTTATCCCATGGAGATGAGGTCACTGCATGAATTCTTCCTTTGAGGTATCAGATGTAGGAACCTGAAAACCTACCGGGCGGTAGATATATTTTCAAAGGATTCCGTCGCATGTTTTTCAGCCCGCTATGTAAATTTGGAGAGCAAACAAGAATCACTCTCAGAAACGTATTGATAAACGTATTGATAAAAGTTTACAAAAGTTTACAAAAGTTTACAAAAGTTTACAAAAGTTTACAAAAGTTTACAAAAGTTTACAAAAGTTTACAAAAGTTTACAAAAGCTGTCTCTTATACACATCTAGATGTGTATAAGAGACAGACCGTAGACTTACCTCCTCACTTAGGGAGGCTGCTAACGTAGAATTACCTCCTCACTTAGGGAGGCTGCGTCCGTAGACTTACCTCCTCACTTAGGGAGGCTGCTACCGTAGACTTACCTTCTCACTTAGGGAGGCTTCTTCCGTAGACTTACCGCCTCACTTAGGGCGGTAAGTCTACGGAAGAAATGGTAAAGTTAAATGGTAAAGTTATATATCTAAAGTTTCCATATTGCTTTCGTTATTAAACTATACCGTGGGCACGTAAGACTTTAATTCAGAACAAAAGCCGAAATAAATGGAAGCCTGTACGGTCGACCATATAGCATCAAAAATTCAGTGACGTTTTGTTCTGTAATTTATAATTATTCATACAATGATGAGCAGACCATGAGCATAAGAGTACCAAAGATATAATTTAAAGATCCGCAGAGCATTACGGAAACGAGTAAATAAGTAATGGTATCAATCCTGACGGCATAAAGGCACAACTTTGCATACAGGTGTCTTTCGTCGCTGTAAGGGACATGAGAGTCCCCAGAAATTGGTCTCACGAGTCCCTAATTTAAGAAGAATGATCTCCGTTTCTCCTCAAATAATGGAGAAACTGAGAAGAAGTACGCTGAAATTGACGCGTGATTAGAACACTGCGCTTAAATTGTTCAATTAGTTTCTCCATTGTTTTCTAGTATTAAATAATATCGTAATAGAACTTAATATGTCGTAGAACTTTCATTCTTAAACATTGGAGGCATCAGAAATTTAGTAAGATTTTAGTCTGCAATTTATTATTTATCCTCATGAACATGTGGAGACCATAAATAAGAGCTGCCAAATAAGTAATCTAAAGATTTTCAGAATATTATGGAAGTATGTGTAAACAAAAGAAGAATACATCAACAAAAGTTTGAATTTATCCCTGAAATATAGATTTGAACAAACATATTTTCCAGCACGTGAGTAGCATGAAAGTTCGCATAGATCAGAGCCGCTCATGAATTGGCTGATTATCTCTGATAAATTATCTCTGATATGGCTGATATAGGCCGTGGTGGAGATGTAAACTGTATACCAGCTGTACCTGAGAAACACGGTAAATGCCTTTACCCTGAGATGAAACCCAAACGCCTTTGCCCTGCGGGGTGCCTGTTTGTAACTTCTATCAACTCTGTGGCGCGCGCGCCAAATTAAAATTGTGATTGGTTATTTCCGAAAATAAATCATTGACTTGAATTGCTACCTGTAGCTGTAGGTAATGCCTTATAACAGCTTAGACAGATTGGCGGGAGGCTGGCCGAGTCTGGCGTAAAACCTTTAATACTTCGGTCTCCTATATTTCATTCAAACCAATTAAACACAGGGCCATGGAGTTAACCCTAACCCGGACGACCTTATAACTTCAACTTTAACCTGACTTTTAAATCTCGTTCAATTAGAACCACATAATTGCGGCCATAAAAGCTCCAAATGAGCACCTATTTTAAAATAAATAAGGTGAGGTTTCAATACGAGAAAAATCTTTTTATCTGCGAACGTTATCCTTTAAATTTTTACTTGATTGAAAGATAACGGAGAACTCACTTTCTCCCAGTAAATTCCCCGCTCGAACCTGTTACTCTGGTTCTGGTTTTCTGATAAATGGGAAAAGGCCTGTAAACAGCGTTATGCGTTATAAATACTTCTGTAAACCAACATCGTTGAGTGTCTTTCGTTGTCGATGCAACGAACATTCAATGGATGCCCAGCCTTGAAGAATGACACTTTTCCGCATTAAATTATTTTATTCCTTTCGTTTGTTAGTGTCTAATAGATATTTGCTTCCTACGTTGGGAAATTCCCTACAAATATTAGGAATAATTATTCCATCGGTCCGTACACATAAATTCATAACTACAAAGCGGGGACAAGCTACAAGCATCAGAAGCTCAATTGTTAATATAACTGGTATAATTTCTGCCGTCTCACTTCATTATTGATGCAAGTACCTGCTGTCGAGGTTGTTGCATAATTCAATGGTACTTTCGAGTGCATATTTCAATGGCAGATAAAAACACGGTTTTCTTTATTCTTTGGAGCCCCACCGCTTGTAACTAGAATATTCGTCTTTTTAGAACCTAATACTTGCCAATTGACGTTCATAATCTTCACTTGTCCCTCAAGTACAGTGAAGCCTTGTCCCTGCCCTGACGACTTAAGCAGCAGCGCAAGCAGCGGCCCCTCAGACAGAGGAGCCCAGTGACTGAATGCGGTGATAACCTACGCGTTCAGTGAAGTTCATGTGCGGGTTCATCACATCGATTTATTTTACTATTTGTTTCTAAATTCTCATATAAATGGTAGTGATAAATTAATTTAGTTTCTTTTTGGTTGACTTACACATGCTTTAATGAGCGTTGGCATTTATGAAACTCAACCTTCATACCTGAATTGCATTCTTTCGGCTAAATTTTGAGATAGGACAGAAGAAAATTTTAGCGATCAGTATCTTCAGTTGCGCTCTACCATAACCCAAATTGAGATTTACACCGTAAACGCTGTAAAATTTATTTCCCGGTGCTCGCAACCAAGATGATTAATATTCTTTGTATTTTGAGCAGCGCTACCGAGAAAGACCAGTTTAAGTGAAGGCCGTGAACCGGCAGCTCTGACTGAGTGTATTATATTGCGTAAACATCACGGATCTGTCAGTGTGATCTCCCATCAAAGCGATCTATTGCATCCAGTGCTGTGCAGAAACTCCAGTCCAATAGATAGCCGTGACGGCAGCTAAGAGCCCAATATATTGCATAGACATCACAGTTCTGTCAGTGTGATCTCCCATCAAAGCGATCGCCTCCCAAATGGGGGTCGTACAAGTCTTCTTCTTGGCCGCCGCCATCTTGCCGGTAAGTTATTAGAGCACCGTAAGGCATTTCTTGGTCAGGTTAAGATATGGAGTACCCATGAAGACGCCATTCTGAATAAGGTTTTTAATTACGAAATGAATAATTGCGTTATGAAGTTCGACTTCTCATTTGCTTTCTTGTAGATCAATTCTGGATGTATCTTTTTATTGCACAAGCACCGTTTGATTTGCTACAGGCAGCATAATTCAATATGATCCTCAAAATAATGGTCGAGTTGAACTATCATCAATCAATTATTGAAATAGATTGGCCTCAGTATTATGCCCAGCAATTTTCAATCTGGCATTTCCTTTTCGAATTCTCCTGAAAATAATTTTTTTTGCGGGACAATTTGAACAAGTTTGGTAAAATTTGACTGTCTTTTAGTCGCTATATTTTACTTTAATTATGTTATTACTGTATTGAACTTGTGTTTTGGTACACGGACGCTTAATGTGCAGAAACTTTTCTATTGTGCCACTGCATTGACTCATATGCGACTACAACACAGTTTCGTTAAAATGGGAACCTATATTATTTATAAAGTCTAATGCTTATTATATAGGTGGTAACTGTCACTTATATTACTTACTTTCATTGTAGTCCTATAAAAACGAAAATTCAGTAACAGAAACTGCGTCATAACTATGATTAGAAATCATACGATGCATGTCTGGCAGGACAACTTTAGAAAGAAGACAACTTGGGTTGTGTTCTTCAACCAAATAATCGTTTCAACAGCACAACATAATCGCAGAATATAAATATATATCCGTAGAACACGATGCGCATCCGCCTTTTTTTAATTGAATGTTGCAATTGTGCGGTCAGCTATCTACGCACTGACATCTAATCTTGCAAATGTCGAGGATTTTTACATCTATATATTTTATACGTACAGTGATATGAAACAATAGGATATGCATTAAAAACAACAATCTTACTACAAAACCACACTCATGCAAGTTTCTATCAAGTGGACGAAAACATTATATCTGTAATTGTTAATTAAGCATTTTGTTGCTACAAACTTGCAAGCGGGCGATTCAAATCTTATAATTATGTTATAACATTATTCTAATGGTGTTTTGTGGTTGTGGTGAGTTGTGAATATGTCAACTTGTTTCAGAATTTACTTTGGAATGTGAAATGATGAAGACATACGATAAGGTTTGTTTAGTGAAGTCGAGCTTAAAGTATGTACTATAAATGCGGGGGAAATAGGTGATTTATTTAAAATGTTAGTATGACTTGCAGTATATACACGCATAACACATCATGCACTCGCAGTATACATCATGCACCTGCAGTATACATCATGCACATGCTGTATACATCATGCACATGCTGTATACATCATGCACTCGCAGTATACATCATGCACATGCAGTATACATCATACACTTGCAGTATACATCATGCACCTGCAGTATACATCATGCACATGCAGTATACATCATGCACTTGCAGTATACATCATGCACCTGCAGTATACATCATATACATGCTGTATACATCAAACACATGCAGCATACATCATGCACATGCAGTATACATCATGCACCTGCAGTATACATCATGCACCTGCAGTATACATCATGCACATGCTGTATACATCAAACACATGCAGTATACATTATGCACATGCAGTATAAATAATGCACATGCAGTATACATCATGCACATGCATTATACATCATGCACTTGCAGTATACATCATTCACATGCTGCATACATCATGCACATGCAGTATACATCAATCACTTACAGTACACATCATGCACTTGCAGTATACATCATACACATGCTGTCTATATCATGCACTCGCAGTATACATTATACACATGCTGTGTGTATGATGACAAGCGATACTCTGGCCGGTCTGCTTGTGGCCGGGACAGAGGCCCAGTGTTGCCTCTCCCTTGACAACAGCATCATAGTTGATCGCTTTAGCCGTGATCTCGTTGAGTGTCCTATAAATGAACGCCTTCAAGCACCCCGCCTCTCCCTTGCCGAGAGAAGGATGGGGAAGGGGTAACCCTTCCTCTCCCTCACACAACACACACTCCCGCAGGCCGTTTAAATTTAAATGACTCGGCTGCCACTCCGTCTGGTCACAAACACATCTGCTGGAGGTATCTTCAGGGAAATTGCGATCAGGAAAATAAAGGACTGAGCTGTGTGTACCCTCACCCTAAGATTTGTCACAAATTTTCAACATTTGGAAGCAAAAACCCACGTGGATGCATAAATGGGAAATACTGCCCATTCTACCACCCGTTATTGTGCTGGAATACTATAAAAAATGTAGCTTACAAACGAGATAACTGTCGCTTTCATCACCTTAGGCTAAGCCCGCAGGCGGGAAGAGATACCAAAGGGAGACGGGTTTTTGATACTTCATCCCCTGAACACCAGATAGACTCTACTGCTAAACTCAAAATTTCAGAAAAAGTGCATTTGTTAAAAAAACTCCTTTCTGGGAAGGGCGAATCTATCGTAATCCGAAATACAGCAGGGCAGTGCCAAAAAATACCACACCGGACACCACATCCTACCGGAATGGAGAACCACACAGAGAACTCGATACCAGACGTAGCAATATTTTAGACCTGCAGAGTCAAGTAGATCAGATTCAGCAGCAAATGCAACAACTGTTGAAACTGCACGAACAACAGCAGAAATCACAGCAACAAATGCAACAGCTGCAGATCCAGAGACCCCTGGCAGTGCAGTGTTACAACTACTAAGTACGCAAGGAAGGGAAGAGTCTAGCACCATGATAGCTAACATAGAGGGGTTCTTCCCAAGAAGAAAACGCCACAAGATCGGCGAACTTAAAGAAATTGCTGAGATAGAAGGGATAATCATGCTTGCCTTAACCGAGTCACACCTAAGAGAAGATATCCAAGATGGAGAAATCGAGATGAAAGGCTTTCAACATTACCGAGCAGATCTAAAAGAAGGGAGAAGAAAAGGAGGCGTTATAATCTACCTCAGAAACTTCCTCGCGGCAAAAACAGTTCCCCTGCATTTAGGCTCCAATGGATATGTGGAACATGTTATACTATACATCCCCATCTACATCTGTGCATAGCTATCGTATACCGACCGCCTGACTGCCCGCCTGAAAAATTCAATGAAACTCTCGATTTTAAGAGGCGGAATGAAACTCTCGGAGATTTTAACCTACCACACATACGATGGCCAAACTTGGACTGTGCAGAACGGCGCAGAAATCAAACCAGAAACCAGGCAACACAACTACTTCGATTCGCTAGGGAGCACTTGCTAAGCCAACAGGTTCTGGTGCCAATAAGAGAACATAATATCCTGGATCTATTCTGTCTCTTATACACATCTAGATGTGTATAAGAGACAGGTTTACACTAGTGGCAACGACATGCGCTTTGAGTCGTTTGCTGCAGTGCCTCACCGCGCAAACCGTTCACACTTCTTTTGTACTGGGTAGTTTGAGACCGCGCGCTTTGAACACTAGTCGCCACCTAGACGTCAATGAGGATGGATGTGACCGAATTTGAGCTGTGGGCCATTGTTCTCGGGTGTGCTGCG
>NW_025934417.1:0-33486 GCF_000764305.2 Hyalella azteca | reverse complement strand
CACCAATGACGCACCACCGCCGCGCAGTATGCACCACTGATGCACCAATGACGCACCACCGCCGCGCAGTATGCACTACTGATGTACCAATGACGCACCTCCGCCGCGCAGTATGCACCACTGATGAACCAATGACGCACCACCGCCGCGCAGTATGCACACTGACGAACCAATAACGCACCACCGCCGCGCAGTATGCACCACTGATGTATCAATGGCGCACCACCGCGCAGTATGCACCACTGCCCCAGCAGGCATCTGACGTTGAAACAACGTTGATCATTGGTTGATTTCGGGTTGAAATTTTGAACAACCAAAATTAAACGTCATATCAACGTCGAAATCTGACCAACACTAGAAGGGTCGTAAAACAACCTAATTTCAACGTTGAAACAACGTCGATATTGTTACGTTGAATATTTATTCATTTTCAAAGGTCCGATCAACGCCGAAATCTGACCAAAACTAGAACGGACGTAAAACAACCTTATTCCAACGTTGAAACAACGTCGATATTGGTACGTTGAATGTTTGTTTATTGTTAAACGTCCGATCAACGTCGAAATCTGACCAAAGCTAGAACGGACGTAAAACAAACTTATTTCAACTTTGAAAAATGGTCGATATCGGTACGTTGAATGTTTAGCTATTTATCAGCATGGAACTAATGTTATCATACCAATGACGCACCACCGCCGCGCAGTATGCACCACTGATGCACCAATGACGCACCACCGCCGCGCAGTATGCACCACTGAAGTGTCTTCTATCTTCTTTCTTTATCTTCTGAGGTTTGTTAAGCGTTCAATATCACCGTCGCGTGCTCTATGTTCTATGAAGTGTCGTCTATCTTCTTCCTTTATCTTCTGAGGTTATTAAGCGCTGAACAGGAGATTTCGATGAGAATCTAATTGTGTCTGGAGCATAAGAATTAGAAATTATGCATCGCAGCATAAGAATATACGTTACTTCCTCGTAACGTAAAGTCATCTTTATATAAAGTTACCTACGCTTTTGCATAATTAATAGCCGCCTATTATTTTGAGCAAATCCTATAAATAATATACAGTGATATCTTCTGCACCAGTCGTAGAAAACTAATTTATTATATGTGGTTTTCTACTTCATTAAGAAGCTTATTCTTAATTCCCTCAAACTAATTTCTGATTTACATGAATGCGTTCACGAAATGCTTCTTAAATAACAAACAAATTTAACTTCCTTATTATTTCTGCAGGTCCTGACGCTGGCCGGCAGTGAGGTGGTCACAAATACCTACGCTGATGGGCGGACTGTGAGTTGCATTGTAATTAGGGTAGGTGACTTAATGCCACTTACTTAACTGGCAATAATCACGGTTTTAAAGTTTATTTCGATTTATTTCGAATTCTCCTTGAAATTCTTTGTATTATCAGCCGCGTGAGACATTCAGAGATTGGCATTGATTTCCAATTTCATTGTATTCATCGGATGAAGAAGTTTGTTGCAAAAACATTCGATGGTAATATACTTGTCACGAGTCATATTATGTCATTATTTGGGTTTCAAACTTGACATGATCCAGTGAAATTTGTTCAATATAATATAAATTTGCAGCCTTCCATAGTAAGCATTTAAACCTTGTTCATGAAAAACAATTATTTTCGAGTGTTGAGCTTAAGAGCAGTTAGAGTGCGGCCTATTCTAACAGACAAGTTCCTGGTCATCAGTCCAACTCGTCCTCAGGGTGTGGTGGTGATGCCTAGGCTGGCGTCTCAGGCCTCCGACCCTCCGATGCAAGGCGTGCACATGAGGCTCAGCTCTTCTTCTTCAGCTCGTCCACCGAGATCCGACATTCAACGCCCGTCTTCATCAGCAAACGCTCATCCCCTGAGTGTGGTGACATCCTCTTCTTCCAGTGCAAGTAACTCTCATGTGATGCAAGCGAATTCATACAGAATCCACCAGCCTCTCCAACATTTTTTTGATGAAAAGAATACAAAAACTCATTTTGAGCCCCTAGAAGTTCCATTTGGAAACTATTCTGTTAAGCAAAAGGTTAAGAAAAATCGGTTCACTTCTGACGAACTTAAAGATAGACGTTATCGGCGTAATACCTCCCAATCAACATCTGGAAACAACAGTGAGATAATCAAAACTTTTCAACTTTTAGATGACGGGGAAGAAAAAATCCAGTTAAGTGAACGATACAAGAATATAACCTTAGTGTTAGGGAATACTGGAGCCGGCAAGAGTACATTTCTTCAGTGGTTCGCTGGGGACAATGACAAGTTGGTAGCAAAACAAGAATATGGGACAAGTGGAGCGTATCTCATTGAGGATGGCAATAGAATCGGCAACACGACTTTAAAATCGATGACAATTTTCCCAGAGTTAGTGGTTCACCCTGGAACAGATGATGCGTACTATGATTGCCCTGGATTTAGTGATACAAGGAGTACCAGTATGGAAATAGCAACAACCTACTTCAATAAAAAAGTAGCAGATTATGCTCAGCATGTTAAATTGATTTTTGTTGTTAATCATTCATCGGTTAGAAGAGGAGTCGATAGACAAGATTTCTTAAAATTACTTAGACATGTTACAGATTTTTTAACAGACATTGATAAATATCGACAAAGTATTGCCATTGTAGTGACAAAAATCGATCCTAATTATGTAAAAGTAAACGGGACCCTGACTTTAGATTCAGATGAGTCAGTTATACACACCATTGGCAATTTTTTCAAGGAGTTCAAGAAGTCGCTGGAGGAGCGATTAGCCGATGCAAGAGTTTCTGGCGAAGGAAAAAAATTTTATGAGCAAGCATTGAAGTTTTTGGACACTTTGTTAATCATGGAAAATGAACAATTTTTGAGGATAGGCATATTTAGAAGGCCAGATGAACCTGGACCTCTAAGTAATATAATGCTTTTACAAGAGGGAAAAGAGCATATAGAGAAAATAGTGAATGAAAACCTTGCGTTCACAGCAACCAATGATAGTGATTTCGGGTATACCATATCTGATACGTCTAAGGTTGCTGTAGATGTTCTGGCAGAAGGAATCAATGACAAGGTGTCGGCTAATCTACTCATTATCTCAGAAAATATGCTGAAATATTACAGAAATTTAGTGGAAGAGATACGCAGCAAGATAAGCTCTTTTACTAACACTACTGGAGCTGTTGATGCAAATCCATCTGAGGCTCGGGCGTTTAATGATTCTTTCAATTCTGGATATACCGGTATGACTAACCTAATGGGAGAAGTTGCTAATGTAACAACAGACCAGTTGGCTGAAAAGATCAAGAAGAGGCTCACAGTTTCAGGTATGAATGGCTGTGAGGAGGCCATGTTAAGTATTGAGCAGCAAGGTAAGCATTTTGCATTCTTGCAGGTTGTGGCGGACAACGTACTAGGGACTAGGGCATGGAATGCCTTGTTACAACCCGTTGTAACCTACCTCTCTGACTCTAAACATGCTGTTCTGCAGGATATTAATGATGATGCAAAGAAAATTATCGATAATATATGGTCTAGTCTTGCCACTATCGCGAAAAACATGCAAGAGTATTACAAAAATTCAACAGGCAGAATGCGCAGTAAAATACGCTCTTTTTCAAACGCTGCCGTGAGGGTTAATGCAAATCGATCGGAGGCTCGAAGATTTTTAAATCAGTTTAACGCTGGAAATAACCGTACTACACGGCTAATGCAAGAAATTGATAATATAACTATAGCCAAATTGGTAAAAACGATTAACAAAAGTCATACTGCTTTAGGTATAAATGGGTTTAATGAAGCAATGCAAAGTATTTCGCAGCAAGGGAAATATTTTGAATTTCTGAAAGTTATGCATGTTAACCTGATAGACACCAGGGCATGGGGCAACTTTTTGCAGCCCGTTTTAACCTTCTTCTCTGTTTCTAAGCATGCTATCCAACAGGATATTGATGACGCTGCAAAGAAAATTAACGATAATGTATGGTTTAGTCTACGCAGTATCTTAGAAATCATAAAGAAAAATTACAGCAATTCAGTAGAAAGGATGCGTAATAAGATACGCTCTTTTCCTGCCACTACTGGGGCTGTTGATGCAAATACATCGGAAGCTCGAATGTTTGTAAATTCTATCAATGCTGTATTTGACCGTACGACCAAACTTATTGAAGAAATTGTCAATATAACAACAGACCAGCTGGGGCGGAAGGTTAACAAAAGCTTTAATACCCTCAGTATTGATGGGTATGCTGAGGCTATGCAAAGTATTTCGCAGCAGGGACAATATTTTGCATTTTTGCAGGTCGTGAGTGATGGCGCATTAGGTTCTAGGACTTGGGGTGACTTGTTGCAACCTGTTGCTTCCGATCTCTCACACTTAAGACATGAAATTCAGCGCGATATTAATGATGTTGCAGAAGACATCAATGATCAAGTACTATCTAATGTAAATAATATCGCAGCAAAAATTAAGGTATATTACCAAAGTAAAATGCGTTCCATGATAATTCAGCAATTACCTGCTGAAATAAACTTTGGACATGTTCTCATCATGAACATGACGAGAAAGATGGAACGTTCAAATACAATACAAGATTTGTCAAGAATACTACGACAGGTTATATCAGGTGATGATACCTTCAAAATCAGCAGAAACACAAACAATGTTTTTAGACACGGAAAGTACTCAACTTTCTTACAAATTATAAGCAATGAAACGCTAGATACCCCATCACCATCTCAATTAATAACTCCACTCAAAGAAACAGCAACATACCTCAAGGAATCACAAGGATGGTACGAATTCTTGATAAATTTGTATGAAAAGTTCTCTACTTATGACGTAGTGAAAAATAGAAGGAAATACAACGTAGCCAATATTGCGGACTGGGGACAAGATGATAAACAACAGGGAATATCAATAACTAGACATAACTTCGAACAATTTATGAAAAATCTAAAATCATTTAATGTGATGGGATATAATAAGATAAAGAACGTAGCGGCTGATGATATACGCGTGGATGAATTAAGACAAATGGCGAGTCTGACGCTAGACAGCAGATTAGAAGCCTTTTGTCAATCAATTAAACTCACTGTGAAAGGTGACTACATTAAATTTAGTGAAGTAATTGTGGAAATTGGGAAGTGCAAACGAAACACAACAGAAATATTTGCTTTGAATAAAATTTTTATTGACGAAAACTTAAATAAAGTAGGGGAACAGCATAAGCTCGTAATGATAGCCCCGACATGGGAGGTAATAGGTCGTAGAACAATAAACTTGAGTGGGGCTGACGCTCCGCCACATAATCCACGTAAGGCAAGTGACGGCAGGAGTGACGGGAGGCGGGGAGCTGACGGTAGGCCTGGCTTGCCTGGAGGACCAGCTGGGAGTTTCTTTGGCGTAGGCACAACATTCTTGAATGGAAATATGTTGAATATTGTGGCTAATGGTGGGAATGGTGGTGATGGTCAGGATGGTGGGGGTGGTAGTCCTGGTAGCGACGGTGATTCTCCTAAACGCGATCCGCAATACTATGAAGATACTTATTGGTGCTCAGAGATCTGTGTTGATGGCCGAGCGGTAGATTCTTTCGACTGTAAAGAGCATGGGTATCAGACAAGAACATGGGTATCAAACTATATGAGCCATTTTAAAACCATTCCTATATATTTAAACTCTAATTCCAAGCTTTGGTCGTTCCTTAGCTTTAACCCAAGTCATGATTATTTTACGATGACTATTTTTGGCAAAAACGGCGCACGAGGTGGAGCTGGTGGGGATGGTGGACGAAATGGTTACGGGGGTAAATCAGGAGATATAAAGTTAATTACGCTGGGTAACGATTCAGGGATATTAAGTATTAATAACAATGGAAGAGATGGAACATTAATGGGCAAAGGTGGTGAAGGAGGAGCTGGTGGCTTGCAAGGACTTTCCATTATTGTCATATGCTCTAGTCCCTATAAGGTCCATATTTTAGAAGGAGAGCGCGTATACGCTCAATCTGGAAATGGAGGAAGGGTTGGAGCCAATGGAGCAAACATCCAGAACCCAGGCCCAGCAGCCATCATTGAAAACAAATCTAAGATTATCAACCATTATAAAAGTTATGTGAGAGAAAACTTAAAAGTTGATGTTGGTGGCCGCATTAGGAAAAACGACCTCATAAAAATTACCCGTGAACTGGACACTAATAGAGATATTAAACGCATGTATGATACGTCAGGATTATTAGGGGAGCACCGAGGCTTAGAGAGACAGTATCATCTGTTAGAAAAAAGAGATTCCGTAGTTTTTTATCAATCATTACTAGATAGGATTAATGAATATGCAAATAATCCAGAAGCTAACCAAAGATCCATGGAGCACAATAAGACCCTCGCTTATATGTATACAGCTGTCTTGAGCAAGTTATATGATTTAAAAAGTGATTCAGATGCTACATTGATCATAGATATAAACGGGTACCTTGATATAGTGATGGCCAATATCAATAATTGTATTCAATTAACGGAAAAATATGAAATGGTTAACACAATAAATGATTATAAGAATCAATATAAAGGCAATATAAGTTTAAAAATTGAGGAATCTGAGCGTTTCATCGACGAGGAGATTACACCGGCCATTGATCAAATACATGCGCAAATAGATGATAAAATAGAGCATCTTCTGAATGAAACAAAAGAACTGCAAAGAGAGACTGAAGACAAGAGGGTTGAGTTGCTCAAGAAAAAGAAGGAATTGGAACAAGCAATGGTCTTTAGAGGGTTTTTTAGTTTTTTCAAAATTGTAGGGCAAGCATTAAGTTTTTTAGCAACTGCAGGAGCGGCGGCAGGTGCGTGCATTGGAGCCGCAAGTTCCGTAACGGAAGCTTTCGTTTTAGACGACCAGACCGCACAGCAGCGACCTCTATCATTGCCTGCAGGTGTAACGGCTGATGTAAGGTTATTGGAAGCTCAGATCAAAAGTGCCAAGGACATTAAAGTGACGAGAAATAATAGAATATTAGATGAAATAGCTCGTGAAATTGATCCACATCCATTATTGAAGGATGTCCGTGAAAGTATAGAAAGAAACAAGCGTGAGATGATGGAAATCCGCAATCGAGAGGGAGCTCCAGGGCTCGAAGAGCGGTCTGAAGAGCACGTGGCCAAAATTAAGGCAGAATTAAAGGCAAAAGAAATCGAACTAAAGACGAACAAAACCATTTATGACGAAAGAGCCGCTAAGGCATTAGGTGCCATAGCTAATGTTCATCGTCTGATTCAGTTTAGTGCTGTGAGCTTGGACATTTATAGTAAACACAAAAGTGATCAAGCAAAACTTGATGCGATTAGTAATGCTATTCAACAAGCAGAAGCAAAGCTCCAGAGTCTTAAACAATATGAAGATAAAATTTATAATACAATAACGCCTATATTAAATAACATGGAAAAAGATCTCCAGGAGTTAGAAAGTACGCTGGGTACAAAATCTCAAGTTGCGCTTGACGTAACCAAATGGCAGGTACAAAGCTCGCTCAGAGACATAAAATTATCCATGCGCCAAGCAACCAAAGGGTTCAAAGTAGAAGACTACATGGCACGTTGCAATGAAAAGTTGGAAGAATCTATGATCACCTTAATCCATGTTTACGATCGCATACATGACTACCAGGAGCAACAAAACTTAGCTAACTATATTGCAGCAGTCGCTGCTCCCTATGGTCCAGATAATGAGGATCAAACTGAATTAGAAATACTCATCAGGTTTAACCTTATACTAAAGCAGTACGAAACAGCTGTTAATGCATTCAAGCAGTGGGTGTTTCCTTTCGCTGGTCATTATCTGGAAAGGATAATGTTGCCATCTCATTTTGCGTTTAATAATAGCAATATTGAGCAGTTAGCTACAAAGGCTATAAAACCAATAGAGTATATAAAAACACGAGTAGATGAATATATGACAGCTATTCAGCGTCATGATCAACATTTACACGAAGGATTATTTGACAGCCATCACGATTCTTCCCATCCGTTTTTCGTATGGAGAAATGAGGACCACAAAGAGGAGATAAGCAAGCTATTGTCAGGCGAGGCAATAGTCGTTAAAGCTGACATAAGAGGCAGTGCACCAGACAAAGATGCCATTAAGTTCAATTTATTAGAACTGAACATCAAAGTAACTAATGCGACCAGGCAGCTGGAGCTAAACGATACACTTAGAAGCTTTAAGGTGAGCGCCACCCACTTTGGTAATTCATATTATAGGTATGATGATAAATTATACCTTATAAGCAGTCTCAGCCAGAACATCGAATATTCATTTGAAAAAGACGTTAATGGAGTACCCATACATAGAAATCAGGTGTATAATAAAATCAAAGCAGGTGATTTCATGCTTAGTCCATATGCCATGTGGAGAATTCAGTTAATACAACTCAAGCGTGCGATTACATTCAATCAATTGGTAATATATAAAGATGAAGCTGACTTGGAGTTAGTAGGAAGCGGTTGGTATGTTACCAACAGCGCTGGCATGCCAAACCTGAATGTCGAGAAGTACTATAGAGCAGAAGAGGATATGTTGTTTATTGACTATGATATGTAAGGTCCATACGAGCTCCTAGAATTATACGATATATAATATCATATAACCTTTCACATTTTGAAGATATAAGATTATTAGGAACATGAAATCAAAAAAAGAAGATGAAGAGAAACATGGCGCAGTTTCACGGCCAACCTGTGTATTGTGTGTGCATGAGAGTCGATGACTAGCAGACATGTTTTAGAGTTTAGACCGTACAAGGTAGAAAACAATCTTCCTAATAGAGCAGATATTCACGCGGGCTTGGTAACAATATCTTGTAGGGAAATTTCTCCCAACGCTGGAAGTAAACCTCTTCTAGATGTAAAGCTATATTTTCAATAGGATCAAAACAAATAGAGGCCAATTGAAGCAATTTAATCAGATGTACTCGTTGCTTAGAGTTCAGTTTTAATCCCAGACTTTATCGTAGGTCACTCGAAATGTAGAAAAATTTAGTGGTCCAGGCGGTCACGCAAGACAGAAGCCGACCAGTATGTATACTGTGCGACGAAAGGACTTTATTACTAAGGCGCTTGAGGACAAATACTGCTAAAATATTCAATTACGGAAAATCAGCGATTTTATTTCTAGGTAGAGCTCACCTTATTAAATTAAAAATAAGTGCACTTTTAGTGCTTTTAGAAGTGAAGTTCAACAGAAGTATGCTGTTAGCAATTTTAAGTTAAAACGCGGCTGCATCAATGGTCGCAAACCGCACCACTTAAGCAAATTTAATGGTCGCCACTGATCCACAAAGTTAATATGCACCAAGAGAAGTGAACACTTCGGCATTTCAGTTAAAGTGAAGTTAAGGTCAAGTTAAATATTTAATGGAACCCGCCAAACAAAGATTATAATAGTTAAGAATTTAAGGTATTGGTCAATTAAGTTTAGTTTCACGTTAGGCATTTAATTCTTTAAGAGGTAATTATCTCAGAGCCTGACGGGCCTGCCAAAGTGTTCAAAAGGAGGTGACAAAAGCATGCACCCAAAATAAATCAGTAACTTGGCAAAGGTTGTGCACAACAAAATAAAACCATTAGTTATACACGAGAAAAATGTGGCGCAAAATCATGAATAATGGGAACAGTTAGGACGACGGAAAACTTCAGGAGATACGCAAACCTTTAGAGTAGCTAACTTAGAGAGCTGCGCCTCTGTCTTATGTAGACAGAGTAAGCTCTGCTTCTTCGTTGGAATTTTCAAGTAGCCAGGTTGGGAAATTTTCCCAACAATCTCCAATACACTCATAAAATTAAGATTATTATTCAAATAAAATGGACGTTTAGTCCTTGTGTGGGAGATTCTGAGAAGGTTTGACCAGTGACAAGGACCTATCAGTGCTACGCTTGCTATATCCTCGTGCTGTGGGTAAGAAAGTGCCAATATTTGGAAAATATGACCCATTCACTTTTCTGAGTGCGCGCTGGGGCTCATATCTTTGCGAGTTTGACTAGATTGACCTCAGGAATGTACTGCTTCGCTAATAATGACGCTTCATGACAGCATTATGATTTACCCGACACTGACGTGTCAGTAAAAAAACGGGCTATTTCAAGAAGTAGTTGTTCCCGTTTGCTGGTTAGGGCAGCTACATGTAGTGGCCCGAGTACCGCTCGAGCCAGGCAAGGGCGCAACTTGTAGTGGCCGGAGTACCGCTCGAGCCAGGCAAGGGCAGCAACTTGTAGTGGCCGGAGTACCGCGCGAGCCAGGCTAGGGCAGCAACTTGTAGCCGGAATACCGCGCGAGCCAGGCTAGGGCAGCAACTTGTAGTGGCCCGTGTACCGCGCGAGCCAGGCTAGGGCAGCAACTTGTAGTGGCCGGAGTACCGCGCGAGCCAGGCTAGGGCAGCAACTTGTAGTGGCCCGAGTACCGCGCGAGCCAGGTTAGGGCAGCTACTTGTAGTGGCCGGAGTACCGCGCGAGCCAGGCTGAGCCTGGCTAGGGCAGCAACTTGTAGTGGCCGGAGTACCGCGCGAGCCAGGCTTGGGCACAACTTGTAGGGGCCGGAGTACCGCGCGAGCCAGGCTAGGGCAGCAACTTGTAGTAAGCCACGTAGCCTATAGCATGACTTCATAGCTAGAGAACATTGTCATTATTATAGATCAACTAAAGCTTTCAAGTGTAAAAACATACATAATATTCTACTTTCTTTTGAATTGTGTTATTGTTGAATAGGTGTTAATTAATAAATTTAATATTTTATGTTCGTGTCATTAGCAGTTTAAGCCATTAACTTTGCTGTTGTCAAGTATTTCTTTGATATACCAAGTTGGATCGTGGTATGTGGGCGAGTACAGCAAAAATGCGATTGTAAAGACTGGTTGAGAGCGCTAGGCGACTACATATATTTTATTATCGTGAAGTTTTGCTATTTAGGACATTTTTCAATATAAATGTGCATTGTATATGTGCGACTCTCCTGTTGAAATTATTCTAATTATTATCTTAGTTATGATTCTAATTATTATCATAATTTTAAGACTATGTACTCCACTTCCCCAGAACCACATGCACTGAACCAATCGCAGAGCTTGTGATGATCTGTATTTTCTGAACGCGTATTTGCCAGGTCGCGGCTTCGACTGCTATGTCGGAAACTCGTGAGCAATCGAATAAATATTTATATTTAGGAATATTTAATGCGGAGCAGATTCTAAAATTTTTGCGCAACATTAGGGGAAATAACGAAATTTTTTTTATAAATAACAAAACAATAAATATGAAATTATTTCTAATATAGTTAATCTGTTCACCCTGTAGAGTCTAAATTCTACTGAAGTGTTAAAATGTAATAACAAATAGAATAGAATAGAAGTATGGGACATTAGGCCGATAGATAAAAAAATCATGAGCCTCTATTGCTAATAGTATTAATTCATTAGATTAATTTCACTCTATAGACAATATTGTTTTTCCACCGTAGCTGTGATTGCATTTGTAACATTTTGCGTTCCACGTTAGACTCAGAGTTCTTTACCACTGTAGCACGGTGGTAATACCTATAGTCTGGTGCACAAGGTGCCTCTATTTATGTTATTTTCCCGATGTCCATTTCACTATTGTAGAAAATTTTTGTGCGATGCCCACGCTGGAAGTTTTCACCGGTGCCGTTCAGTGGGAATTCTCATTTACGATGTTTCACGAAATGTTGAATCAATGTTGAATGCAATTCGTGTTTAGAATGTTATATTGCATCAGATTTGCTGTAACCTAGGATATTGAATAGTTTTTGGTTTGCTGTTTTGTTTGGCTTGTGAACTTCTCTTTGTGACTTTATTACGTTGTTTATTGAACCTCAATTAGAACGCGCTTGCATTGTATTTTATTGTATATCATAAATCATCCTAATGTATATGAGTATTGAAATATGCTATTAAAAAAATCCCATTTAAGTTTATTAAACTTCCCTCTACTTGATAATCAAGATGTGAGAACACTTGAATTTGCATCATAGTGAAAGAAGCCATGATATAATCAAGGCGATATTGTAACGCCTACATCTTGGCGCATTAAGTCAGTGTTTTACGTGCCTGATTTTCTCTAAAATAATTTTTAAATGTTCCTTCAGCAGAAATTAACATACGAAAATAAACGCTAACTGACGAAAAATCCATGAAATATTTTGCACAATCCATGAACTTGAGCCAATACTTTGGATGTAGTATGCAGTAGATAATTCAACATTCGTTTCTGTTTTGTCACAGAGGCTTGCCTATAAGGTTGGTTACGGGACAAAGCATTGGCTAGATCCTGAGCTTCGTTGTGGGTTTGATCAACAATGATACGTCGACCAACACCTGTCGAAGCGTGGTCATCAGCTGCATATTTTGATGAAGTTCATTGTAGGTTTACAATAATCTAATTAGTTTCAAGTATTTTGCATACAAATTATTCACTTCAGCACGAAGATTTTCGTATACATAAAAAATACAACAACAACAATACACGAGTAGATACACGAGTTATCTGTGAGACATGAGTTAAACGTTTTAGCATCGGAAACATTATTTGTACGGTATACGCGCTGAGCACATTTATTTACAGTGTGTTTTATAGATAGATACAGTGTGTTTTATAATGAATGACTCGCCACTGGCTCACGCGCGCAGCGTTCTCGTCTGCGCCAAACTCTGCACCCGTGCCACGCAAGCTGCTGGACAAATCAATTAATTTAATTTAATTTAACTAATAATTACTAAATTTTTCAAATGAAACCCTGTAATATTCTTCTTGCCAGCAATATGCGTTTAGATGTATTTGGTAATTTATACGAACTGGAATGTGCTTATCAGGAGAGAAAACGCGATATTTATTATAGTTTTGAAACTATGCCGATTTTCAGCAAAGTGTTTTCTTAGCAATTCGTCATTTCTCTCCACTCGTATACAAATCCCATCATTAAATGAGTTGTCTTCGTCATTTTGAATGCTAAAAACATCCTCAGATGACAATTTATGCTAATTTAAATTTTTAGATGTTCCAAGTACTAGCCATTAAAAATGTTGACGCAAATACCTACGATCAGGATGAGTAATTAGAAATACTTTACTAATTCTAACAGTGACTTCACATAAATAAATTTATCCAGAGTTGGTCGAATCTCGGAGTATTTTTATCTAAAAACTATACTCAAATATTTGAGAGGTAAAACAATGAGAATAGTCCGGTAAGGCATGTTTAATATACTAAGCCTATCCAATGCATAGTTTTCTTCCAACTCTGAATTTGTGCCAGGAGGCAATCCATAAAAGTTCCCTCATAGAGGATGGCTGATTTGCCGAGCAACATTTCAATGACGTTCCTTGAAATAGACGAAAATCAATCGAGGGTTGAAAGGAGACTGTAAACTACACATTCTAAAAGCCTATTTCATGCATGGTTATTTAATATCTATTCAACTCGTCCCTCAGGGTTGCGACTCGTGCTACGTGGCGACACGCACGCAGACGCCATCTAGCGTCACGCCGGCGCACCTTTCCTACGCAACGCTACACGCTTCAAGATGAGGACAAATTCCACATGCACTTAATCTTTTGCAGTTATAGAGTAAATAATTTTATAAATCTACTATATTAATGTATTAATATTGATTGAATTGATGAATATTTAAATATCGTGACATTGTATGCTGCTCACCCAATGGAAAAATAAATTGCTGCTGAGATTTGTGAATTTGTACACATTATCATTGGTGAAATTTTATGTGCTTAACTCGTCCGTCTAATTTGCAGGCTGCTCGTCTTAACATCGAACTAAAGAGCAACTGCAGGCGCTGCTGATGAATGAACTAACATGAATGAAATACATGAATAACATGAATTATACAAAAATGCAAGATGAACCCGCAGGACGGGCGCCGTGAGTTTCCTCCATCTTTAGATTTATGGTAACGAATTTCTTTAAAGGAAACGAGAAATGTCAAATACCAGGGCACTAAGTTTGATTTATTTAAAGGGTAATGGAAGGTTTGAAGCAAGCTCGATCCTCCATGCCTGGCCTCGACATCCAATCTGCAGGCAGTCGGATTCAAAGCTTATAAACGGAAGTTGAATAAGCTTAGAGAATGTAAGAATATAATAAAAAATCGGTGGAATTCGAGAATTTACGGTTGAGTCTCAGAGTATCCTCCAGTTTAGAAACATGGCAGGGAGCAAGATCGAAAAAGTTTTGGCCATGAAAGAAGCTTTACCGTTGATATTCTTGGGCTAGGCGAGGGAGGAGATAACGCCCGCAGATGCCGAGCTTCAGAACGACCAAGCCCCACGCATGGGAACCACACTCCTGCCGAACTGTTTCGAAGACAGACCCATAGGGAGTACCCCACGTATGGGAACCACACTCCTGCCGAACTGCCGCGAAACAGACCCAGAGGGAATACCCAGCGTCACGGGAACCACACTCCTGCCGAACTGCCGCGAAGACAGACCCAGATGGAGTACCCAGCGTCACGGGAACCACACTCCTGCCGAACTGCCGCGAAGACTGCGAAGACAGACCCAGAGGGAGTACCCAGCGTCATGGGAACCACACTCCTGCCGAACTGCCGCGAAGACAGACCCAGAGGGAGTACCCAGCGTCACGGGAGTAACGCTGGAGTTAAAACGGGAGCACCCAGCGTCACGAGTGGTAACCGAAATCTGCAGCATCATCCACTGGAGCTTTTTCTTTTGGTTCGGCTTCAGAATGACCAGAAATGCGGATTTATATAAAAATAAAACGAGAATAACACGAAATCTACCAGATTTTGTGCATGAATGAAAGCAATAATTTTTTGCTTGCCTCCTCGAAATATTTCAGATACCATTAAATATAAATTGATCCCAGGAACTACCACTGAACTCACGGAGATTGATCAAATTAACTTAAAGTGATGTAAGCGCAGACAGAACGGAGCAAAATTGAAAGAAAATTATACTCTACAGCCACTGGAGAACATCAAATTGACTATTTTGATTTAATTATGATAACTAATATTTAATTATGATAACTAATTATGCAAATGCTCACGAGACGAGCATTCTTTTAGAACTTCCGGCATACAGAGCTTCCGCCTAGAAATTTTTCACCTTAAAGCAGCATGTAGTCTGTTATATTTTCACATAAAAAAATGCTATTAAAATTTAACAAATGTCTCCCCAGCGGTTTCTGAAATAGAATTAGTATCAATAAATTTTTTAATTTTACTCGAAAATTCTTCCATACCTAGAAATTTATTCGTTTGAAGAGGCAAGACGTCTGTTATATAACTCAGGAGTTTCAGTTAAGCCGGTTCTGAAATTGAATTAGTATTCATAACTTTATAAATTAAACTCAATAGTTCTCGGAAGTCTGGAGATTTAAACTCTCTAAAGCAGCAGAAAATCTTATAATTTCACGAGCATCAGTTCGCCTGCTTTTGAAATAGGATTAGTCTTAATACCTTTTTAAATTCAACTTGAAATTTTTCCCAAACCTAGAATTTATTCACTTTAAAGAGACGAAAAGTCTGTTATTATTTCACATTTTTTATATAGCCGTTTTTTAAATAGCCTTAGTATTGATAACTTTTAAAATTCCACTTGAAAATTCTTCCAAACCAAAAAGTTTATTCACTTGATCTGTTCAAATGTTTAAGAGAAAGAAATAATAAACGACTAGCGGTACGAAGAATGATTTAAGTATGGAACGTATGGTGCGAAGCATGATTTAAGTATGCAAGGTATGATTTTGATCGACAAGCGGTGTGTAGTATGATTTAATTAATTAGTAGACTGCTAATGACTGCTATTGCGCACATTCTCTGTAAAGTCAATTCAGCGTCAATTGCCCAATCAACGGTGTCTGGTTCGTTGTACTAGAAAAAAAATCAATTGCGGACAAAAAATTTAAATGATTTTTTTCCGCACATTGCTAGAAGTTAAGTATTTGCATCATCTAATTTAGCGCACTTAGATGAACAACAGATCAATTAACTAAATGTAAATGACATGTTTTTTATGTAAGCTCATTATAACTTATCAAAGTTCAGTCATGGTTTAACTATGGTCTTAGGCCTGCTTGCTAACTAGGGGACTACCATCGTCAGGAAATCAAATCTAATCATGCACGGGGGAAATACTGACGGTAAATACTAAATTTTCATCTGACTGATAAGAATTCGATGTTCCTAAAGCTTTCACAGGAAGCTTCAAATGACGAAAAAATATAGCTGTTCGAAATTGTATTGGCTTCAGCACACTTGACGAATATGTCAGGTCAAACTCACATCAACTTGAATCTCCTCGTCTCCCTAAGCCTGCTTTGAATAACTTTTCTACCTTCTATGTACACTGCAAAAGATGTTGGCAAGCGGTCAGCTGGTCTGGACCAAACCATTTTTGGCTTTTATTTAGAAAAAAATCCGTTATTGACAGTGAGTACAATGGAAAAAAGTCATTTAATAATTAATTTGGAACTATGTTTTCTGAAAGCAAATTTTTAAAACAAATTTCGCTGCAACTTTGCCTACAAAGAACCAATGTTACGACGACGCCAGAAACATCCCCGAAAACTTCAACATTCTGATTGTTTTAAATCCTGTTGTAGTGACTATTGGCATCAGTATTAGAAGTGACATAAATTACGTCATCACATTTGCATATGAGGCTTCGGTAAGAAGCATAATAGAATGAGTGACAGGAACTCGTTGTAAATCAATAAAGTGCAGTAAAGGCTCTTTGCCCTCACAGAGTCTTGAGCGGTTGCGCCGCAAAACCATTTTCTGTGACAGCTCTCTGCTGCGTATCATCTCGTCACATTCACGCCTCGCAATGCATAAACAGCTACAGGTATGGGTTCATGTACAACGTATTCTTGGCCAACGGCGCTTCTTATCAGGCCAACGGTTGTACGTACGTGACTTTGCCGCCTTGCCTCGGTCCCAGTGATTCAACAGCGTAAGCCGGGCCACTATTGGGCGAGACGGCCAATCTCCGCGCTCATAATCGTCTGCCCCGCGCTTAATCGCCAGTGGACCGTCTTTGATTTCTGACGAGATAAAGTGCTTTTCTCTAATTTTTGCATTTTTAGCAGGTATAGCTGCAGTTCGTATGGATCATAATTTTCGATTTTCTGTTTAGTGAAATTTTTCGAAACAAGATTTAATTGACGCAGTTTCCTCGACCTACGGCTATAGCATTCGTTGCTAGACCTAGATACCGATGCCTGTTGTACCCAGTGGAACCCAGTTATTTGGTTCATTTGATCTGTCCTTTTATTTTCATGATCGATTATTTGGTAAAAATGTCGTTATATTTATAAATCTTACCTTATCCTTGCTGATGTATGTTTTGTCTTTGCTTTCCAGCGAGCGCATATCATGAAAAAGCTGTTTATATTAATTCTTGTCCTGCCATGGCGGTGCTTCTGAAAATAATGTTTCCTGAAAGACTATCATGGCAGAAGTCTCTTTACACTCAGAATACTCTATTTAAACCATTTCAACTTCTCGATGGTAATTCTAGTTACATGTTCCACACTGAACTTGGCCTCACGTTACCAATTTATTAACATAAATATTTTTCCGTGCAACTTTGTACTCTCGTGCTGCGAAACCAGGGTTGCAGCTCACCCAGCCACCCGGGCTGGACGTTTTAGTGTTAAAAAACCTGGGTTTTTATATAAACACGTTGAGTTAAAAGTGGGTTTTTAAATACAACTTGAGAATTCATTAAATTGATTTTATGGTTTTGAATTTCACAAACAATAATATTGGAAGGAAGCTGCAAAGGAAATACCTATTAAGCTTTCTTGAACAAAAACAGTCATCTCATTTGTGTACTGCAATACAATGCACTTGCAATACATGCTTTGTGTACTTGCAATACATGCAAGCCTCCATAAAAAGCCAACATTGATTTGAATCCTAAAAAGTCCCTCACAGTATAAAGCTTTATAAATGATACTAGGTCCCCTAACTTGCTCTACAGTCATTTAGGGCCTATCAAAATTATATCAAATGATGACCACCAGAACCCCATCATATCAAACCTTATTTCGCGATTTTATCTAAATTCTTAGCAATTTTAGTCACATCATAGCCAAAGAAATAGATTTCACACAATTTTTTGTGAATATTTTATGTAAGTTCTACCTGAACTAAAAGTTTAATATGAACTTCAACATTTGGTGTTAATTCAATTTTCATTATGTAGTTTCTCAATATGAAACAGAATTAGTCCAAAAAAAATTAGTTTCTCAATAATATTTACACACATTATGCATGTTTGATATTATTTCATGTTTGATATTATTTTTTTTGTTAACTAATTCAAAAGTCTAATAAAAAAGTTTTACAAAAGTTCGGCATTAGTAAAAGCCCACAGTCAAGTGTGTGAATTGAGGGAAGTCAATAGACAATTGTCGGTTTTGTCATATATACAAACCACCTCATAATTAGGCTCTTTAAATAGATTCATATATTAAAATTCTTCACAAAAACTGCTAGTGAAGAACATGTGTATTATTTAAATTTTGCATAATTTAGGTTCCTAGTCAGCAGAACTCTTTAGTAGTTGTAAAAGACAAAATTTTCTCAATAAAAATTTGGGTTTCTAATAAAACCCGGGTCGATTGGACAATTAAAATAAAAAACGTTTTTTGCAACACTGTTTGAAACCCCTGCCTCACTCCCTTTATGTCACCAGTATATATAATGTTGCGTTGTTCCAACTAGCATGATGTTTTGCCTTTTGCTTGGTGGTTGAATTATCTAACGTTACCCACTCATCTCTGTGGTGTTACTGTTTGCTACCTTTTCGGCTATCCCAATCTATACCCATTACCTTCATCTCTTACCCATCGATGTCTAGCAGCCGCGTTATCATTACTAGTCGATGTAACTTAATTTTTTCCTAGGTCTTTGCAAAATTTTTGTTTGCAAAATTTTCAAAAACCAAATTATTGTAACATAAGGAATTATAGCGTGGATTACCATCAATGATTTTGCTTCGTATATTCAAGATAATTCAAGAGCACTCATCCAAAGGTCACATCGTAATTCACTGTCGAAACTGCGCACCAACTGCATGAATCGTATAGATTCTGTTTCTGCCGTTATAGAACGATGTTTTTCAGTCAGAAATTACCGAGATTAATTAACTCGAGAAATTTACTCACTTTCCAACTGCGAAGTGGCTACATCAATAGCATATGTATCAATATAGCCGTTCTAAAATAACTTCTCTAATTTTAAAAGGAATCAGTTAACCTGTTTCAGAATAGAATTTTCGGCAGTACCATCCATGATTCAACACCAAATTTCACCGAAATCAAGAAATTAGTGCAAATTTTAACTATGCAGAGGTTCTATATATGAGTTTCATAGGAAACAATTTATATAACCAAACTAGAAAAAATTATTCAGTCATTGAATTTTTTGTTACAACTTACATGACTCTACAACAGGTGTAAGTATTTGATTTACAGACCTTCTGAACTAAACCTGAGCATATGCTATAACAGTAATGAAGCGACCATGCGTGCTTTGTTAAATGTATTTAGTAATTTATGTGGCAATTTATAATCATTCCATTTTCAGTGACCATTATATCAACGCTCCTGTATACATGCTCACCGCCAAATAACACGTTGAACCAAATAACGTTAACAGCGCACCAGACTCGTCCATGCGAAATTATTTGCCCTAAACAGATAGATGAGGCGTCTAGGACTACCCGTCTTTAAACCACAGGATTAGATTAATCTCGCATTATAAAAACAATGAAAACCATTAATCTCGCATTATAAAAACAATGAAATCCATTAGAGCCTATGACATAAAAAATAGTAAAGCGCTTTTGAACAGCTAAAATGCACACGTAAAACAGTTGCGAACAAAGTTAAACAGGAACAAATTGTATAACACCTGTTAGTGGAATTCCTAACTATCGCTACCTGTGTGTCCGTCAAGACTTTTTTGACGTTCCCTGAGAACGAGGCATGAAACGTCAAGAATTTAATGAAATTATAGAACAGAATTGCACACAGCTAAGGTGCTGACACTATTGTTACAGTATCAATGTTGGAGATATATGAGTGCCAACGTGTCACACAGAAACTAAAAGAAATAGCTCTCAACTTTAATTACTCATAACAAGATGTGCATCGAAAAAAGACGAATATCTGACATAACTGAAAGCAAGAAGTTCTCTGCTGTTAAAGAACATAGAGTGAAAGATAGAAGAGCTGCATTTTGTCATCATGACAGCCACTCGCTAAGACTAGAACAGCTCGATATTTCAGGCTTCAGCTACCTTCACAATTTCAATACATTTCTAGGAAACAATATTTTGCATGTAATCATCAGGTAAAAAGACTATAACCGACTACACAAGAGGGTAGGACGCAGCAGTAGCTACACCGCACATGTTGCCGGCATTGCGCGCTAGTTTCAGGTATCCCTTTTCTCCCCAAGACTCGCCCCACGAGTTCTTCACGAGCCAAAAGTCTTGGCCGTTTTCTGTTCCGTAGCCCACAACCAGCACGGCGTGGTCCAGCCTTTTGCTGGAGCATAGCTTATTGATGTAGATACCTGCAAATTTGGACACAAATTAAAAAAATAAATACGAAAATGGGTAATGCAACAGACATACTGGCCCATCAGTCAGCAGCAGCTGGCGAGGAAAGTTTTATTTTGTCAGTAACGAGCAAATGTGCTGGTAACTGTTTGTACCTTGGAGCTCGTTTCGTAAACGTCGGTGCTTTGCAGCTTGATAAGTAATATTATCAAACATTTATGGGAAGATTTGAAACTTGCAAGCGTGAGCATTCAGCGTATATGGACACAATTAAAGGCAACAAATCGAAACGGAACAATTTTACCTCATTAATACAACAAATAGAAATTAGGAGCTAGCCTGGGTAAACGAGATCTCAAAAGAGACAAATTCGAACTTCCGCGACTAAATGGTGATCCTGGAAAGGTGACTACTTATTGCAGAGATAATATAAGTGTATTCTTGCCTGATTTATAAAAATTGAAGTCAGTGCTGGATGCGTCAATAGCAACAGACACAGGACCGACGGTGGCCACGGCTGCCTTCAGCGCATCCTCGTTGTCGCTCTCAATGTCCACGAAGCCTGTGTCGTCGGCGCCGATAGCATTCTTTCTGAACTCGCATTTGTCATCCTGTTCATCAAATTCGTTATGTCATAGTTTTTACTTCAAGAGTCCTAACAGCATGACACATATATTGCCAATGTTTCATGATTGATTTCGTAGTAACTCTAACAGGAACATTTTGAATATTGGAGTCAAATCCAGTAGTCACTCATTAATCTCTGTGAGGGATTACGTACCAGCCCTCGGCCACGTTAGGAGAAATCTGCGATGTAAAATTTTCGTCTTATATTACTTATTTAAGCAATTATTTTAAAAATGTTTGGTACGTTTTCATTGTTGGCTGTTTAAATCTACTGGTCAACTGCCTCAGAAATCAGCGAGCCATTTCGCGAGCCAAGAATCATTCGTAATGGTCCGTAAATGATTCTTTTCATTAATACGAGGGTCATCCGGAAAGTAGTGCACGTTTGGGAATTGAACAAAAGGAAGTAAGTATTAGCAAATGTAAACATGTTTATTGAAAAGAACATGTATTACACTACTTCTCTACATAATCTCTGGAAATTTTTAAGCATATGTCGTATCGTGTCACGAGTTTTTGTATAAATGTGTCGTTATGCCTCCGCCGCCAGTGTTTCTGGGATCGGCAAGTGTACTGCTCATCGATTTCATGACTCGGGGAGACACAATCAATGCCAATGCAATTGTGCAACAATAAAAAGAACACGTGACTGCGTATCTCAATACACTGGCGGCGGAGTAATATGACACTGGTATACAAAAAATCGTGACACGATACGACAAATGCTTAAATTTGTCCGGAGATTATGTAGAGAAGTAGTGTAATACATGTTCTTTTCAATAAACATGTTTACATTTGTTAATATTTACTTCCTTATGTTCAATTACCAAACGGGTACTACTTTCCAAATGACTCTCGTATCTCTTGAAAACTTGCAAAGAAGCGAAGCCGCGGTAATTGGAGCGCGATTTTTAGTGTATGTCAGTCGCCTAAATGATTTACAGTTTGATGATGATAGCGGCGTCGACCTCTTCAAGCAATCAAATAGAATAAACGGCCGGCAACGACTCACCTCGGCTGTGTACGGATATGCTTCCTCGGTATCAATGCCGCCGTTATCTTTTATGTACTGGAAAGCGTAGTCCATGAGGCCGCCATAGCAGCCCAAGTTACCGTAGGCGCCCGAGCAAGCCACCAGGTTCTGTTCTGACAGACTCACCAGGTGGCCCGTCTTGCGGTAGTGCTGGCCTTCCAATGATCCCGTCTAGTATCAGAAGAGAAAAACGTGCAATTATCGTACTTAGTAAACATACAATTCGTTAATTAAACGTGAATACGCCTTTTAAGCTTAGATACTTAAGAAAATTTTATGTCACTCAATGGGTTACTCTATCCCAAAAATGTCTACTAATCGTCTTCTTTCATCATTAAATGAATTACGATTATATCCTAGAGGATATTCGAACCAACATGTTTTCTATCCGAAAATTTCACCCAAAAATTATGAGCCTGAATAACTATGAATGGGAAGAGAATATCTTTTTGAAACTTGAAGTCTAATTAGCCTCAACTTAGTTGAGAGACATCCTAGAATGGGACAGAATCTCGTAAACCCACAAATATTTCGATCTCATACAATCGGAAATGTCATGCATCTTCGGAGACACAAAAAAATATAACTCAGTGAGTCAGTACTCACAGCAGTGAGTGACAGAGAGCGCATTTTCTCGTCGACGAAAACTTGAGGTCACGGACAGACGGACAGACAGACAGACGGACATGGCGAGCACAATAGTGCATTTTTTCCATAATTGAGAAAATGCGCTAAAAATGTCTGTAATGGAATCTTTACTTCGAAAATTGGAATCGGTAGCAGAAGAAATGATCATGTCACTATTACTTTCATCAGAAAAAGTTAACGTTTCTTATGTGGTTTGACACAAGGCGGAAAAATGTCACATCCATTAAAAGTTGAAAATATGGTATTGACAGATGAAAACTTTTTCAACAAATTCATCAATTTTCAGTTGAAATTAGTTTATATTTTAAGTAGAATGACGTACCGCGGAGAAAGCCCAGCACGAGCCACATTGGCCCTGGTCCTTGACGGGAGTGACCGCCCCCTTGACGCGCCAGTCTGGGCATCTGGGAGCGTCACGTCGCTGTCGGGCGCCACGAAGCGCGATGCCTCATAGCTTCTGTTCATGCTATTGCCTCGATAGCCGTTCATCGTGTTCACAAACTCGTTATGCAGCTGTAAACACATGCATTGTAAGTTAAAAATTAAAGTTTTGCTCTAATTTTAAGATCATAACCTTTGACGTCAGTTGTTAAAGAAAGTGCTGTGTTTGAAGGCTGTAACTTGGTGAAATGGCTTGTTCAACTCAACGTAGAAGTTCGACATTGCATAATGCAGTATTTCAAGCATAGAGGGTAATTGAGCTGAAATGACGCGTTTAACTGAGATAAAAACAGGTAAATTGCTATTATTTATGCGTAATTTTGCATCAAACAGTTCGAACATACGATCATATCGCAGAGGTAATATTATATCATAATAATCTCATTCCCAAGTACGTTACAGACACGGTGATTGATGTGAGTTATCAAAGCGTCATAAAACTGAGCTTTCTCAACGGACATTAGATAATCATCCTAAGAAGTCGTCCATCCTGCATTTATGAAAAATTTTCTGAAAGGTAATTAACTTTTACAAGGTGATTGTTCAATAGAGGCTAACTTTTTTGCCGTTATATAACTTGATAATTCTTTTTACCAGCATCATCGTTTTCAACATTGAAGGCGAGAACATTTGTTATCAAATGCAAACCTCATGCATACAAATAAATGAACTCACCATATCTCCAAAGCGATTCATCTTCAAGTCGTATGTGCGCTATCCTTTGTTGTACAGTTGGTTGTGCCTGGCAATCTTTTGCTTGTTCTCGGCGAAGACTTTGAGGCGGAAGGCATCTTCCACGTGGTCATACTCCTTGTTGTAGGCGATCTGGAACAAGAATAAAGTCACGATTGTAAACAAATTTATCGCTTACATTTCTAACTGAAATTATTTGCGCAAATCGATTTTTAGTCGAAATTTCAGAGGCAATACGATGCAACGGTAACGCGCCGACGGCGTAAAAGAAATTTCTTTGACTCAGCTCTAATGCCACGAAACAAATATAATATATGACATGAATAAACAGTAAAATTATACGAGTAAAATGCTTGTTTCAATGAAGTATTTCCAACCATGCATAATTTTAACTTGTTACGAATAGTTAGTATTTAGTTACTTGTTTACTAACTTTTACTACTGATTTCATGTTTTTACACTACACTATTCAAAATTATAAAGCGTCAACAGTTTAGTGAATCTGGTCCGTGTATTGAGAGTCATGTTGAAATCTAATCTTCGCTTCATTATTCAAACAGCAGACTCTAAAATTTTGCTTGAATAAAATGATTGAAGAGATATATTGATTGCTGCAAAAGTCTACCCAAGGACACGTATTTACTTCTGATCGAATAATCAGTGTGACTGTTGTTGAAAACTATGTTAAAACTTGATGGAAGATTGATTGTATGCAATTAAAATTACAGCACGCCAAACACATATGCGGCAGCCCAATCGATCCCAAATGATCCTGAAAAATATAATATTATTTTCAATGTTTTACATATGGATGTGAATAAATCAAAGCCCATCGATGAGTCTTATCAAGAATTTCAGTTACATTAGTCTATATAAATTTCACTCGTTGAACCAGCGTTTATCTTCTGTCAGTAATACTCTCATTATCATGTGAACTTCTGGAATGAATAAATTGACGAAAAAAATGATGATTTCATCACTTGGTCGACGTAAAATTGCGATCCTTCAATAAAAAATAACGGAAAATTTAAGCAGAAAATAAATTTGCAGAACAATATTCTCCGTGTCACCAAAACAGCGAATCAATTAAAAAAGGCATGTTATGGGCTATGTTGTTTCCAGAGTAATAAAAATAAGTTTTCTCTGTACCCTCTTTTCCGTTTTCAAGAAGTTGTTTTTTTAACATTCCAATTGTTATCTAGGAAAGTCTGTAGATTACCAAGAAAGAAAGGCTACATTGAAATCCAACACTTCCACCCGATGGTGCGGCAGTACCTGGTGAAAAGAAATCAGGGGAATCAAGCTCTGGAAACACATTTACAATCTGTCACCATATTGCAGCTCAGCAAATATTGACCAAGATGACAGAGGGCAGCAGTACGGTTCCTCACTAAGGCGTCATCAACGCCCAGAGCTGAGGTCAGCTAACTGAGAGGCGAGAGGCCTTCCAGTCCAGAGCGGAAACCCTTTCGTGGGTCGTTTATGGTCTACGTTTAGTACTTTAAAGATGGCTGATTGTGACTTGAACGTAGCATACTTGACAGTGACTTGAATTATATAGTTGAATCTGGCCAAAGTTCAACGTTGACTGCATGCCCCCAGACGTGAACGTGACTCAAAGCATTCAATTAAGAGTGGAAGCGATCCATGCTACATAAAGGCAATCATGATTTCAATCTTCACCGGTAGGTCTCCTTAGCTGTTTTTAGCACCTCCGCTGACCAATGGCGTGCCCATTCTTAAACAAAGAAAGATTTTATTTAAATCCACTCCTACAGTATAAAATTGTAGAATGGTTGTATGAATGTGCCATAATTGTTTTCCTGTCTGCCTCCTCATTACCATGGATAACATTGTGGTCTCGTATACAGCGAGGCACCACCTTTTCAAGAACCTTGACCAGCATCAACCAACTTTCGTATCTCTAAGGTAATGGTGCGATATGAGCATCGAGATATTTTGTGAATGGAATTAAATTGAAACAGGCTCGTCTTTCAGAGATTCATTATCAGTGGCCAGCTGCAGCCCCAGCCATTATCAGCCCCAGCATTAATTTGGCGGTCACCTTTCTTTTCCAGTAACCCATAACGTTCGATATGACGTGTCGCAGGATGATTAAAATTTATGTTTATCCACATTTATCAACCATACCGCAAACGGTTTCTGAAAACAAAATGAAAGAACAAATGTATAACAAGAATGCTGAACTAGTGATTCAACTTTACAATAATTCAAAATAAGCATTCAAATTTCCAATTAATAGATCCTTACCAAACAGTTCGGGCACCATGCCGTCGCACCAGTCGCAAGCCATGAATAACACAAAACGATCTTTTAATCCGAACTTGCCTACTTCTTTAGAGTAATTTTCAGTAAACGGTACTGAATAAAGACAAACTAAAATGTGTGGTTGCACCTTGTGTGTGGCAAACTATTCAGCTCCAAGAGCAGTATGTTTCCGTCGAAGCAACAAGCCTGTTGCCGACTGTTGCACTTGGTCTTGGTTCACACCGTATATACTCCCGGCCAAGCGCCAGTCACGGTCCAGTTCATTGATCTCTAATGCATTGCTACAGGAGCATTCACACCAGCCGTGCAAGGCACCTGCCATGCTAGGCATGGTCCAGCCACGATCATAGCAAAAGATATTTTGACCGGGACGTGACTGCAGCGTTGCCCACTTTTTTATTTGCCGGGTATACCAGATTACCAGCTCAACAAATCGGATTTTAGCAAATATACTTGGCACGTGCCTAGCAGTTTGGTGTGAATCAAACCTAAGAGTCCGGTAGAAACTGTCTCATCTGCAGACTTTGAGCCATCCTTGTAGATCTATTGATGTTCTGGCTGGCGCTGCAGCTAAAATTCAGTAAAGCAATACTGAATAGATTGATGTTGCACATTGTTCCAGGAATTATCTTGAAGGTTGAGATGAATACTGGAAGTAAGACCCGCTTGAGGTGAAATATGGATCTTAAGAAGGAAGTAGTAGCACGGCATGGGAGTGAATGACCCAGCTTGCAGATCGAGGCTTTCCCGAGCTCTGGTGATGAAGGTGTGTCACTAAAACTCCCCAGTCAGAGAATCCTAACTTGGATGTTACATGCCATGGTTACCTGCCAGCATGTACTGATATCAGATACCACACTTAATGAACAGATACAAAAATCAAAGTTGCAGAGGTGCAATGAAGCTGTCAAAGTTCAGATATGTATACATTGTCGTGGTACGTCGGGCTCCGTGGATCTACAAAAGAGCAGGTTTTTGAACAGCTGCAAGATGGTTCATTAAAGACTTCTAGATATCCCATAAAATTGTGGAGCCACTCTCAATCTTTTTTCTTATTATGACGTCACTCGTCACTCGTCAGATTAAGCGTACTATTTTCCAAATATCCTCATCTTCATGTTCTCAAATCTTCTACTTATTCCTGAGTGCATAGGACAAGCGTGTAGAAAATACCGTAAAACAACCTTCTTTGTCAAACCGAAGAAACCCCAGCAGATGGCCGTGTGTGAAGGTTCCAGCTGCAATACTTTTTTTGTCATACCAAAGAAACCCCAGCAGATGGCCGTGTGTGAAGGTTCCAGCCGCAATACTTTTTTGTCATACCAAAGAAACCCCTGCAGATGGCCGTGTGTGAAGGTTCCAGCTGCAATACTTTTTTGTCATACCAAAGAAACCCCTTGGTGTGTTGTAGGCGCTAAATTAGCCGTTCCACCTGCATGTTTTTCAAGGTATACTAAAATATAGATATTATTATACTGCCTAATTGTCACACCCCAGGGAGCTATTCACCCGTGAGCTATTCACCCCAGATATTCACCCCTGAGCGCCATTCACCCCAGATATTCACCCCAGGGAGCTATTCACCCCAGATATTCACCCCAGATATTCACCCCAGGGAGCCATTCACCCCAGATATTCACCCCAGCCATTCGTAACCTCAATGCCAGTCAAGTGGCTACAACACTTATGCCGCAGACCTTCTATAGATAAGATTCATTTCATTAGAAAAATGATTCACAAGTTTTTTTAACAATTCACGCGCTAAATAAGTGTATGTGTTTCTATTTAACTCGCTACGGGTTTGCACAAAGCTTGCTCTTGCCACTAGCAATGCTAGTGTAACGATCTTTCGTGCCGAATTTCAGTAATATATTCAGATTCAAAGACCATTTATATTAATTGGTGCTACCAAATTCGAATAAACCAAAGCAACCTAGATTAAAGTTAGAGCACAGGAGCGGCAAGGCGTAGGTACAATGGCTTGTTAGGCAACGATGACTCCCTACAAAGAACAAAGTTTATTTGACGATAAATTCGATATAGTACTTAACACTGATACGAAAATAAATCCACAATACAAAATTAATAACACTCTAAGAAATAAGATATGGCACGGGTAGAGTATCAACAGATACAGTAGAGGTTATAAAGACACTAGCACATTATGCGTACCTCTGCAGTTGCTGAGCATAAATTCTTGCACTTAACCCAGAGGCAAGTTCGCATAGCATTAGCAGACTGCATACGGGATCGTCACCCCGCTCTCCTAATTCTCCTTTCACCACATTGGTTCCTTCAATCTTTTTCTTCATATCGTTGTCTAAGAAATACCGTATAAGATCCCTATAGCTAGCGCACTTATGATCTCTTGCCACCAGCAATGCTAGCGACGCTTTTGATCTCTTGCCACCAGCAATGCTAGTGACACTTTTGATCTCTTGCCACCAGCAATGCTAGCCACACTTTTGATCTCTTGCCACTAGCAATGCTAGCGACACTTTTGATCTCTTGCCTCTAGCAATGCTAGCGACTAATTGTCAACATTATTGATGTTGAAGGTTTTCTAGACACATGCTGTAATGTTAAAGTGTTGAAAGTTAGCGTGGCTAAATACGTTGGAAAGCTAACAACTAACAACTGCGCTAATATTGGATCGACTAACGTAAAGACAGTGTCCAAATTTCGTCGACGAGACCGCATTAAAAGGTGTAACAAATAATGTTGCCGAAAGAAACAAATGTCAATTTATTAAATGCAGTTGTTGATTGAATGCCGTTTTCGTGAACAACCTGGACTGGTACACACCTGTTGCTTGATTCAGAACTGATTTGATGAGTTTCGTAAATACAGAAAACGATGTCATATTTACGGTAGAATTAAATTTAAAATTTTTATAAATTAATAAATTAAACGTCACTATATTAACCGTCAATAAATTAAATGTCACTATATTAAACGTCAATAAATTAAACGCCACTATATTAAACGTCAATAAATTAAACGCCACTATATTAAACGTCAATAAATTAAACTTCATTGATATTATACGTCAATAAATTAAACGTCACTTATTAAACGTCAATAAATTAAGCGTCACTTATTAAACGTCAATAAATTAAGCGTCACTTATTAAACGTCAATAAATTAAACGTCACTATATTAAACGTCAATAACGACCCTTGCTGCACGCCGCGTATTGCAGACACTCACGTGCGCGCAGGCGTCGAGCATAACGCACAGCAAGACATGTTAGTGCACATGAGTGTACGTGCGACGTAGACATGACCGTCTTACAACGACATAGACATGACCGTCTTACAGCGACGTAGACATGACCGTCTTACAGCGNGTGACAACATGAGTGTGACAACATGAGTGTGACAACATGAGTGTGACAACATGAGTGTGACAACATGAGTGTGACAACACGAGTGTGACAACATGAGTGTGACACATATGAAAGTGACACAACGAAACATACGATGTCGACTCATGATTCGTCATAAGTCATGGCGAATCGTTTAAGCTTCACATAACGACCTGCGTCCCAGACAATTAATTGCTTGACATGACAAAAATATGTCATGACCCTTTTTATGTGGAGCATGATAGCCATCAGAAGACATAAGCAAGGCTTGCGTTAAATCTTGTATCATCCTAACTAATGAAAGCGATTTAATAATTGTGTGCACTATTATGAAAGTTGCATCAATTCTTCGCGAAAATCGATTATGCAACTCTTGCTTACCGAGTCAATCAGATATCTGCTGACGCGATAGAATTTCATAGCGCATTCATGCAGAGCTTGCACGAGCTTTCAGCTTTCAGTTACTAAAGATCGCACCTTCTCATGATGTCATATCTGGTGTCGTGGAATGTATGAATAAGAATATTCCTATAATAATTAAGTAAATAATGTTATTGCGGAAGTATGAGAGAACAGGTATTATGTCCAGCAGTAATGTTCAACACACTGTGACCGGAAGAATCAGACGTTATCAAATTAACAAATCGACAATATTCCTACACGTTAATAGTCGTAAACTTTCGACCTTCAATTGAGTATGGAATGATAAGGTCTTAGATAAATAATTTTAATTTTCATTTTATAAATTTTGGTTTAATTTAAGAGATGCAATATAATTTTTTTATCTTCAGCGAAAAATGTGGTTTGAATATGTTTAATAATTTTCTACAAAAGCTTCATTATTCTTAATGAGATTAAGAATCGTTGTGAAAATGACGGGAATAGAGATACACAAAAATTGAGTAAATTATCAAACACAAACAATGCCGAGCGATACTGATAGTATAGGTTACAATTGGAAACTTGAGGGAGATATGATGGGTGAAGTTTTATTTTATTCTTCGTTCATGTTTTGCGACTTCAATATTAACTCTACCAAGACGGAGACTGTTATATTCGCTGTTGAAATTACCAACGGTGCAGCTGCAAACGGTCGACCAAAATGTCAGTGTGGAAAATGTAAAAATAATTCGTGACACAGCTTCTGCAACGGTTTAATGGGCAAGAGTTTGTTCCGTTTTCTTGAGAAATTAGTGGACAATAATTGAATGGACACACCTACATTTGCGTTGACTCGAAACATAAAATTCTATAATATAAACAGATAATATTTCGATTGAGAAAATGTCATCTGACAACCTATGACATTTCTCATTGGAGGCTTTTTGAATTTTTGCCGATTTATTGTCAACCCGAAGTAATTAGGCCACCTGCTTGAAACATACGAGGGGACCCCCAAAATAACCGGATTAACTGTGTGGTAGGCAGAGTTTTGGTATTACCGCATTCAGTCAGTATGTGCATATGCTACCGACATTCCTCAGTTAGTGTGCCACGCATTGCTGCCCTAGAAGCCGTGGTCCATTATCGCAACTTTTGACACTTTTTTGCGCGCTCGTCGTTATTTGATGGTGAGCAATGTGCTGCCATCAAATCTTGCTTTCTCCTGTGAAAACTGAGAAGGAAATGCAACAGACATCCTACAGGGTTGATGCTATGGGAGAACGCAAGTCTTTGGGTGGTTTTCCCGCTTCAAAAGAGGGTAAATGTTAATCGATGCTCAAATTGCTCATCCTCCCCCTTCCACTTACCGCACTAAAGAAAATGTTGAAATAAGTAGGGACCTTTTTCCTGAAGATCGACTTAGCAGTATTGACGAACTTGCGAAACTGTCCCAAGTTACTTTTGATTGATTTGATTTGATTTTGAGTTGATTTCAGGAAATTCTGACTACCGAGTCTGGATAAACAAATAAGTATTTTAAAAAATCGGTCCCGTGCTTTTTGGGTCCCCGCTTCCATTAAAGACTCTTGGAATCCTCTAATAGAAACGGCAATTTAGTTACCGCGATATGTCGACATGATTCACTACAGCCATCACGGTCCTCTTTGCTGGCAAGATGAACGCTGAGAATTCTGGGCTCTCGACTTCGGGTTTTCAAGCAGGCGAGAGGGCTTGGTCAGGCGACCCGTAGAGGCATCGAGCCAGCGCCTTGCATCTCAGAATAAAATGTGATCAATTATGAATTAAACAGCATGAAACATTGACGTCAATAGTGATCACGTTAAAGCAAAGTTAAATTAATTTGCAACAAATTCAATGAATACTGCACAACAGCTAAAATTTGTTAGGGCTAGGTGGAAATTTTCTACTCGTTTCGACACTTTCATACTTTATTCATTTATACTTTAATATTTTGTTCATAAATTTTCATTTCGATCGTGGTTTCGTGTTGGTATAATACAAAATTTTACTTTATGATTACAACTGAAAAAACGATGTTTACGTTTACAAGGCTATGATCACAACTGAAAACTGAAACGTTGAAAAACTGAATATTACATTTTTACATGATTGCATTCTGACTTTCTACTTGAGCACAAACATTGAATGGAGAAATAAACTAAACTAGAACTGCATTCCACGTCAGATAATCATAGTTTATTAGCAGGGGACAAGTACAAATTGCAGCTGGAACATAAAAACGGTCATATCTCACTTAACATAAAACAGACACATCTCACTTCACATAAAACAGACACATCTCACTTCACATAAAACGGACACATCTCACTTCATATAAAACAGACACATCTCACTAACGGGCACGTCTCACTTCACATAAAACGGACACATCTCACTTCATATAAAACGAGCACATCTCACTATACGTAAAACGGACACATCTCATTTCAAATAAAACGGTCACATCTCACTTCACATGAAACGGACAAATCTCACTTCACTTAAAACGGACACATCTTACTTCAAATAAATCGGTCACATCTTACTTCGCATAAAACGGACACATCTCACTTCACATAGAACGCACACATCTTACATCACATAACACGGACAGATCACACCTCATATAAAACAGACACATCTGACTTCACATAAAACGGACACATCTCACTTCACTTAAAACGGACACATCTCACTTCACATAAAACGAGCACATCTCACTTCACATAAAACGGACACATCTCACTTCTTATAAAACGGACACATCTTACTCCACATGAAACGGACACATCTCACTTTACATAAAACGGACACATCTCACTTCACATAAAACGGACATCTCACTTCACATAAAACGGACACATCTCACTTCACTTAAAACGGCCACATCTCACTTCATATAAAACGAGCACATCTCATTTCATATAAAACGGTCACATCTCACTTCAAATAAATCATTAAATATCTCTGGTAAGCTGCGCCTGTTATTTTTTCAAGTAATTCATACTGATTTAATCTTATTTTACAAGAAAGCGGCGGAAGGGGAGCGCATTCTAATTTTTTGATAGAGATTTCGTTGTTCTAGTAGTCTAGTTAATTAATGCGTCTATGGTAGTGAATGAATGCACCTATATGTTGACCAGTTTCTCTTTGCTGATTATCTTTAGCTCGTTGAAAAGGTAAATAAATTATTAATGCGCGTGAGAGATATTTGAACAAGCACATAATTCTGTTCGGTAATATCAGTGAAGTTATGAGTGCCGGCGCGCCAGCTATGGCAGGTCGCTACAGAGGTTCTTCTGTCTCTCCTGACGGGAGAGTTTACCAGTGTGCTGCAATGAGCGCTCGCAGACGTCGTTAGGTGAGGCGTGGTGGGGTGAGTGG
>NW_025934416.1:0-4978 GCF_000764305.2 Hyalella azteca | reverse complement strand
TATTTTTAGTTTTGCAATATTTTGATTAGTTTAGCTGCTACAACATTTCTACAAAATGTGGGACGCGTGTCGCTATTTACCCCGCCCGTCCCTTTTTACCCCGTTTGACGGTATCCATGACTGTGGCTACTCCCTTCCAAAATATTAATCTTTCTCTTCATTGTGGACTGGATAGATTTCCATTAGGTGGGGAAATCAAACTACAAAAAGCCAACATTTTACTGATTATTTTGTTCATAGGTTTGTCCTTATTTCAAAAGCTATCTGTCAAATATTCACTTGAAAATCTGATGTGGTTAGAATCATAAATTTAAGAATGTCTCAGAAGGACATTACTAAATATCAACTTCCTACCCAGCAAGCAATGTCAGGTTGAATCAACGTTGATTCAACAAAACTCGTGATGTTGGAATAACATTGAATATTAGTTTAGAATAAAAATTGAAGCAACGTAATTTTTTTAAAATCGCACATCTCGACTTTGTTTCAGCGTTTAAATCGTGTTGACATCCAACTATGAGATCGCAAATATATATATGTGATTTTAAAGTCAGAATTTAACGCGGTTTTAACGATGAAACAACATTGAAATGCACAGTGTTGAAAAAATGACGTTGCTTCGATTTTCATTCTAAGCTAATGGTCAACGTTATTTCATGTCGTGAGTTTCGTTGAATCAACGTTGATTCAACCTGACATTGCCTGCTGGGTATGCAATATCATACATACAAAATGTTGAAGTTTAACTCATTCCTTTTTATCAGCAAAATTGACCAAAACCTGCTCCTCTTTAAACCATCTGTTCAGTTTTTACTTATTTTTACAATGTTTCAGTACCTAATTTATAAAATCAACCTTCTCATTTTTGGCTCAAATGACCATCATTTGCGACTGAAACATCTACTATAATATATTAAATATTTACTTGTTTTTCCTCTTAATTGAAGAAACTTGATTCAAGTAATTGTAGAATTTTGCTCAATATTCCAAAATACTGGGAATAGTGAGGAGTTGTTTAGCAAGATTCTTCAACCCAAAAGCTGGGAAATAATAAACTTGTTCTTATAATATTAATATTAATGAAAAAATTGTATAAAAATTATATGGATCACTATTTCTTTGCAGTTTGGTTTGGTAGTCAGCAATATCTTCTTAATCTGCAAGTATAACAACTCATGAATTCAAATAATCAAGTTTTCCCAGTGGAACATGTAACAGCCTATTTTCAATAATACCGTAAGTAACTGCATGAGCTTATGAGACCACTCTGATCTTAAGACATACCGGTACCTAACAGTCAGTGGTGACCAGCTGAGCATGACTCAAATGCCTGAAATTTTAATTTTTAAGAGAAGCCAGAAGTGCTTTTGATGGTAGTGAGCACTTGGCCATCACTGTTTTGTATTCATGAAAATATATTAATGAGCAATGAAGAGTTTTCTTAGAAGCAAGCAATATTGAGGTTCCATTGAAATAGATGATGTTGTCATTATGTTAGTGATACCCATATCTTGTGTTACACTTAGTCAACTTGTACTGTACAATGGAATGAAAAACCCCAACCATAAAGGCACATAAAATTGACTAGTGTAATTTGTATGGAATTTTTTCTATCTGGTGCAAGTGTTGTCAGAATATATGCAATTATATATTATATAATATATATAATATTATAATATTATAATATTATAATATATATTATATATATATATAATATATATTATATATTATATATATATGCAAGTTTTATTGACATCTTTGATTACACTANCAGAAATTTTTCTGTTTGATATTTCTCAGCCATGTCCAGCCTTACGAGCTAGGGTTTCCATGTGTGACTTTTTCCGGTCTTTTTTAATTGCGTTTTACGGCCAAAATCTATAATGACTCTAAACATAATGTAATTTTAAATATATAAAGAACAATAAATTGAATCATTACTCCGTAAAATTGAAATTTACTGATTAGTATTGAAATTTTCGGCCTTTCCTGCTTTCCACTATCTGGCAACCCCGCAGCCGCCACGTGCTCAAAGCCGTCACTGTCAGTCAAATCCTGGTGATAGAGGACAGGTGCGAAAGCCGCTAAGTTGAATGAACGTTTAGTCAGGTTGGTGAATCGCTGTGCGTGCTATTGTTTTAAATGTGTAAAAGTGAGTTAAAAACTAGTTTTAACTGAAGAAATGACTCTCAAATAGCGTTATCACAAAGAAAAATAAAACTCGTTCAAATTTTAGAGACGTGTGGTTGTAAAGATGAGCTTAACTTTACTGATGAAGATCGACAATTTAGGTATTACTGCCTTCTGGGACTAATCGGCTAGTCCAAAGAATTTGAAATTTGATTTTTAAATAATAAAATCAAGATTTAAATTTGTGAGAAAAGAGGGGATTTCGGGAAAATAAAAGGTGATTCCCCATGTATAATATAAATGGTAAATAAATTATCAGCAGCTGAAATATCGTGTGTGAGTGTGACATAGGCCTACTGTCATTGTGTGATTTCGAAAGAATCGTGAATCGCGTCGTCAATCACGTCACTTCACGGCTTACGCCATGTCTAAATTAATCAACGAAGCAAAGTTATTCTGTTGATTCGTCCTAATTTAATATAATTGCAATGATTGCACGTATCAAATATGTCGTGTGTCGAATCAATAAATCTAATGTCGCACAATTCAATATTTTGGTTACAGAAATATAGCTAGGTAGTCAATTGTATATCCATTATGCCGAATTGCCGATGACCACAAAATCTACGAAGCTGTTCTTAACGTGCAAAAATATGGTTAGTTTTGTTTGTTAAATATTTTTTAAGGTCATCTTACGAGTTATGAGTGCCAGAGTTGAAAATGAAGTTCGAGCTCGCAGGCGAGTTCGCACGCGAGTTCGCTGAAGTGTCGAATCGGTCGTACGGGCGATAGGTTCAAACTTGTATATCGTCAGTTACCCGACAGATAGCAAGGAGAAAAGTTGTGTGCAGCTCTGCAGGGGTATGTTCTGTCATTGTGTCACGTAAAATTGGTTACCGTATTTCACTGTATTTGGTGCACATCGCTCAGGGTTGAAATTCATTATTCCTGGCGATGTGTACCTACCAAATGAAGCCATGCCTGTTGTGGCTCATATTGGCACATGTCGCCTAGCGTAATCATTTCTCATACTGTGGGCGATGTGTACTAAGCAAAGAAATGCATCTATAGCTCATATTGCCGAAAAAACGCCTAAAGTTATCACTTTTATTACTGCGAGTGATGCGCGCAAGTAATCTATATTAGTTTTGAGTCATAATTGCACAAATTATGACTTAGTATCTCTTAGGTTTTTGTGAACGATGTATATTGCACATGGAAATACTATGGAAAGAGATTGGTGTCCAGATTTTCATAATCCTGAATAAAATTGAGGGTATTTACATTGTTGGTTCAGCTATATTTGCCTTATAGTGAGAGATCATTCATCGTATATATTGTCTTGAGCTTCTGTTACAAGCAGCAACTCAGAGAGAGTAAAATCAGGATGTAGATGTCATCATGTCAAATTATCAAGTGGGAAAGAGGACAGCACACTTTGATTGAACCAACTAGAACTAAAACCGGGATGCACTGCCATGAATGCTACAACATGCTCTCAGGTCTCAGCAAATGAGGGAAGTGCCGTAGCAAAGGTGAAACTCGAAGGGTAAAAAAATACATTGGTGACTGTGAAGCATAGTGGCAAAGCAGAGAGTTTTTTAGACTCTCCTTCAAGTTCAATTTCAAGTTCTATAAGTAGACCAGAAAAGTATCATGGATACCAGCAAGCATCTTACACAAAATATTGGCTTTAATGGCTTAAATCTTGGGTAAATGAGAAAATTAAAAATGAACTGATTCTAAAAAATCACTGGTTTGTCACTATGCTGTGAAGGAAAGTCATACATGTGTAATAATTGTTTTACAATCAGGTATGAAATATAATGATGTTGGCAACACCCAATTTTGTAGTTTCAGGTCAATAAGAAAATATTTTATTTTCTTTTCATGCAAAGATATATATATATATATTGCTTTCATCAATGGCCACAAACTTCATAATTTTTTTATTACTTGCATTTGAAAATAAAACTATTTCTCTAAGCAGTAGTTGACTTCAAAGCATCCCCTAACGGCCCAACTTGCCTATTGAATTGTATCTTTTAAATTTGAAAGAGTAATAAGATTTTATAAAAATATGTATTTTTCATAGCAATGTACCACATGTGTATGATGTGTACACATCGCGATTCTGAGAAGTACAGCATGTAAATATATGGCGCACATCGCGGCCAACATGTTAATCACTAAGGTACTTTGGCTACTGGCAAATTCAGTGTTCAGTGGCAAATTCAGTGTGTTCAGGAGTTGACACTTGACGGAATAGCATGCGTTGCAGGCGGTGGTGGGCCAGGGTGGAATTCTGGGAATGTGGTTTAAATATTAAAGATCGATCCAGCCTAGTAACACGATCAATTCCAAAAATATTAGCTAAATATAAGGTTGAATTTATTTACACATTTTAAGATCCAATAATAATATGATATGTGGACATGTTCATATATTAGCTACCCCAAATACCCCTCCTCACTTCAGTCTCTTGCATGCAGCATCACCCATGTTGGCCAATAATGTGGCCATGTCATCTATGTCATACATCAAAATTGTCAAAAGACTCAAAGCATCATGTGTAGATATTTTTCTGATTAGACCCCAAGAGTCAAGACCAATATAAGCCTGGCCCAGCAATACAGCACTGCCCTAAGTGCCCGTTACCCATGATTTAGCAGGTCATCATATCTGGCTACACAGCTGAGTGACTTGTGAAACTATATATTTTTGTATCTGCCTAAAGCTTTCATTTCCATCTTTTTGATTGGAATTTCAAGTTTCAACTGTTGTTTGTTTTATTAATTTAAACTTGATTTATTATTAGTTTAAGCCATTTATTGACCATGAAACAGAA